>NW_027269270.1:32382500-32425000 GCF_023055355.1 Agelaius tricolor
TTTGGTACTTGCTGTTACATATTGCATGTAATGTATGGCACTGTTAAGGGAAAAAAATTGGAGTCAAAGTGCCTGGAAAGTTAGGTCTGCTCTGTAGCACTGTGAGATTGTTGACATCTGCCGAGGTTGGAGAGCTCAGTAAGCAGGAAATGGGGTGTCACTCTGAGTGGTAGTTTACCATTATCCTGGCATCCTAATGAAGTGTCTGCAGTGCACAGAGCTTCTGGATGGCATCTTAACGCACGGCTAAGCAAAAGCACTTCTCTCCTTGTCACTGTCATCCATCTGCCTGCACCCTACTGTAGCCAATGGGATGGAACCATGCTACAATGTGCTATAAGCCATTTAGAGTTGCACATTGTATAATCAGTCCCATCAAATATGTAAAAAATGACTATTATTGGTTATTTCCCTCAAACTCTGGCACCTGGAGTTCGATACATTAAAGTTTAACTTTTCTAAGTGCTGTTTCTTCCCATTAATTCCACATATATTTTTGTTAAATGGGATTGAGTTGCAAACTCATTGTCTTGGGTCTTGCTAGTGGATCACAAAAGTTGTATGAATATTCATTGCAAATTCCACTTTATATTACACAGGATGAATTTATCAATTGCCCAGATAGAGCAGTTTCAACAATTCTCATTTTCTTTTTCAGCAACTAATTCTGAGGCATGAATAAAAAGTAGATCAATTCGGATCACAAATTGCTTATTTTCTTTATAGCTAATATTAGTTAGTTTCAACATTTCTTATAGATTTTTTTTTAAAAACCAAGAAAATATTTTACAATATCTCTGCAATAGAGGATTGCCATAGTGTACTGTGAGTGATTAAAATTGGGACTTTTATGTTGCATGCTGTAACATTAAAATATCCTGACATTAAAACTTGTATGAATAAGTGATTTATCTATTAATTTAACACCTGTGTATCTTAGCCAGCATGACTTCCAGAATATGAAGACTTACCAAACAAAAGCAGAGTTTTGGGCAGTTGATGTGTTTGAAAAAAAAAATAATTAAGCCAACAGTGTGCTCTCTTTTAAGCAAGTTTTCATTCCCTGATAACACCAAAGCCATCAAGGACCGGGGTTAAGCATTGTGTGACAGAGCAAGCTTCTAAAATGGGCAAGAGCGAGATGAATTGGCTAAGTCGGGTGTTTATTTATACAAACAAGAGGGCAGAACATAATTTAGTTGCATCAGGAATTTTTCACAGACATTAAAACTATAGCAAACATAACAGCAGGGATGCTTGCACAGCAGCACAGTGGGGAAGCTCACAGAGCGTCTGCCCACACTCCGGCTGGCTGTAGCCAGCGCCATAAGTCTCACAATTTCATTAGCACTCGAAAATCCACCTAAACCACCCCGTTCCGATTAAAAAATATATAAAAAGAATGATATAAACAACCCCCCAAAAAAATAAAAACCAAAAAAAAAGCCCCAGACAAGACCCGTCTTTCTCTCGGCAGCTGAATCAGTTGAGAATTGTTGGAAAAACTCTTGGCAGGCAGATTTTGCTGTAGCAACAGTGTGTGACGTTTTAACCACAGCAGAAATCTTATCCAAAATAACAGAACAAGGTGAGAAGAGCCTGTAAGAAAATCAGGGAAAACCATGCCTAAAAAGCCAACAACAACAAAAGGTGGCAGATCAATAGTTTGATATTTTATGCAGGATCATAAATCACTGGGTTTTTTTCAGCAGTTCAGCCGTGAGGCTCGAAAGCATAAAAAGAAAGCATGGCTTGTGATAAAATTAGGCATTAATGTGAAGCATAAATGCCATTTAACATTAAACATGCACAAGCCACTGAAATGCCTGGAAAAAGGGAAATGGGTGCTATAGTAAAACTATACAAAGTAAATCAGACATGAATAATGCAGCAGGTCTGAGGAGGGTCACGGGTCAGACCCCAGTACCTTACAAAATAATGAATGCACGTCAGGTTAGAGACATCCATCCCTTCCTAGCCAACGTGAGTTATTGGAGATAAACCCTGGACTTCCTGTTCTGAAACAAAGTGGCTTGTTGTAAACATCTATGTCCATTTAAAATTAATGATTAAAAGAAACATTCGGTGGGATTCTCTTAAGTATTCTTTATGGGCACAAGTGCTAAAGGTTACTTTCTTCATTCATTTTTACCCAGCCACTGTTAATGTTAGAGACACGTCATGTTTTCTTCTGTGCCCAAATGTTTATCCAAAGCTCATTTACAAAAGGGCTTATATAATAGTAAGAGGGGTTTTTTTCAATGCATTCTTCATTTAGATATAAACAAGAGAGCATCCCCACGGTTTTGCTCTGTTAAAGGGAGCCAGCCCTATTTTTAAAGAGAGTAACCCAAATTCTAAATATATTTTCTATGATTCTTTTACACGGTGAAACCATCTGTGATTCACTTCAGAGTATCCTGATCTGCTGAAATTATCCCCTACGTCTCCCAAAATTTCCCCATAAAATGCAAAGAGGATTAGCCTTCCTCTCATTCTTTATTTGATATATGTGATTATGATGACTTTCCCTTCCAAAATTTTCATGGGGAAAAGAGAGTCTAACTTTCCAAAAAGATTTTTTTCCCCTCAGATTTTCACCAATTCTTACAATAAAAAGAATGTAATTAAAACCAATATTGTTTCTTTTTATCACAATTACTCTGCTTCTTTTTCTAGACTTAGCTGGAGAATTTAACAGCTGTTCAGAGTGTTTTCCTTCCTTTTCACCCTGCACTGCTGGGCTTCATGATACAGCACAGGGAAAGGGGATAACTTTTTCCCCACCTATTTTTATAAACCCATGTTTAAGGATTTCCTCCCTACATTTGTTCAAGGTAAAGAGAAAAACATTAAAAAAAATTTAAAAATCTTTCTACTCAGGGATCTGAAAGGGAAAAATTGCTAGGAATGTAGAATGGAAGGCATTACAGAAATAAAGCAAATACATAGGTATTGCAAATGAAACATAAGATCTTGCATCTGATCTGTTAAATATTCCATCAACAAGGTCAAGAGTAAAGACAAGCCCAGCCACAAAAACTGAAGTGAGAGTAAGCTTTAATAAAAAAAATGAACAGTTTATCCTGTTCAGCTTCTCAAGTGGAAAAACAAATTCTTTTATACTAGAGAAAAATCAAGCGTGTATAGAGCATTTAAAAAAACCCACCAATATCAACCATTTTAATGAAAGAATACCCAATATTTTCATGGAACTATAAAAGGGAGCAAGACTAAGTGTTATGGCAAAAAGCCTGGGCTCAGCAGCTTTGTGTGGGAAATGGTGAAATGTGACTGTGATTTATAATGAGAAAAGGTATCTACAACATACAATTTTCTACCTAGCTGCAAATAATAATTCATAGTGATGTCCCTTCCAGATAAAATACCTTTGCAATGTAGGACTCATGTGGTAAAATGATCATGATAAATGTCAGACCAGTGCAGGTAACGGCTTTACAAACCATTAAGATTAGCTGGCTCTTTTTTTTTGATGATAACAGTAACCATGCTGTGACTCTATGTGGTAATAATATCTCAGTACTGATAAATGCCAGAGCCAGGCAGAGGTGTTTATCATTCCCAGTTCAGAAATGCTGACTAAAGTTACCACATGTTGCCTGGTTTTTCTTCTTTTACAATAGACTAACAATTAACAAAAAGGCTGATGCACAACATAATTTTATGCAAAATTTCTATGGCTTTTGTGCTTTATTGCCTACCTAAATATCCCCTATGTTCCAATACTGATGACTTTGGTACAGTAAGCCCTAAAGCAAAGGGCTTTTTATCCTTGCCATTCTCTCAATAAATAATTTTTTTATAAATTAATATTGGGGGAGGGCTATTTTAGCAGTTTTACAAATACACCTCACAAAGAATTGCAGCCTCTGTGAGCAGCAGAGGGTGCAGGGATGTGGTTCCCTATCTGTGTTAATCAACACAGAGCAGAAACACTTCCGTCAAGAGAACACGATAAAGTTTCACTGTACAACACTTCCCTGTAAATGTTCTGCAACAGACAAAGAGTGAGCCCTTCCTTCCACTGTGCTTATCCCTGCCTCAGTGCCTCAGTTCCACTCAAGCCCAGGGAATTCTCAGGAAAAAAATAAAACAAAACAAACAAACAAAAAAAAAAAAAAACAAACAAAAAACAAACAAAAAAAAAAACCAAAAACAAAAAAAAAAAAAAAAACCACCAAAAACAACCAAACCAGAATTAAAAATTAAACTACTTGAGAAACTTTATCTGTGGAGTTGCAGGAGAGGCAAGGCAGCCCAAATATAAATATAAATAACTATAACTATAACTAAAACTATAACTGTAACTATAACTATAACTATAACTATAACTATAAATATAAATAATATAAAATATGTAATTATAAATCATATAAATTATATATATATATATATATATATATATATATATATATATATATATATATATATATATATATATATAGGTAATATAAATATAACTAATCTAGTGAGACTATAGCATGTCTTGTGATGGCACAGCATGTCCAGAGAAGGGCAATGGGACTGGGGAAGGGGCTTGGGCTCACGTCTGATGAGGAGCAGCTGAGGGAGCTGGATGTGTTTAGCCTGGGGAAAAGGAGATTCAGGAGGGGCCTTAGTCCCCCTCTGCAACAAGCTGACAGGAGGTTGAAGCAAGGTAGAGGTTGGTCTCTTATCCCAGGTAACAAGTCACAGATTGAAAGGAAATGGCCTCAGATAGTGCCAGGAGAGGTTTAGGTTGGGAATTAGGAAAAATTTCTTCATTAAAAGGATTTATAAGCATTGGAACAGAGCAGTGGGTGAGTCCCCATCCCTGGAGGGATTTAAAAGCCATGTGGATGTATGACTCAAGGACATGGTTTGGTGGTGGACTTGGCAGTGCTGTGGTAAAGGCTGGACTTGGATCATGGAGGATTTTTCAAAACCAAATGATTCTGTAATTTTTTTTAAGCACACCAAGTACCACAAATAAAAAGCCCAGAGAATTTTAACCCCCTTCCTATAACAAATTAACTTCTGCAAATTTCATATCATTTTCATTTGTAGCTTCAGACCTATTTCCACTGGGCAGTTCACCCACAGAACAAAACTGAACAGTAGTAATGGCTTGTGGCAGAAAACATCTAGGGATGACTGCACTGCAAGGCTGAGGGAGGTTTTGCTTTCAGAAGTGAAGGCTTTTTGCAGGTCAAACCAAAACAAGAGAGAAATACACAGAAAGTGTGCTCCTCATTTGTGTTTAACTTCATTATCACTATTGTCAATTGCTTGACTTCCTATAGAATAAGTCCATAAGAAAGTTTGGGTTTTTTCACTGGAAACGAATACCTATGCACCGCCCATTTTAGGTCTTTGTCTTCCATGTCTACATGATTGTTAAAATTAAAAACAATTTCAGTATAAACATCTATATCTGTGGGTATGAAGTATTAATCTCAGCAGGAACTAGCAACACATGCTGAGGAAATAATATTATCCTAGTAATTTTAATTTTTAAATTAAGCTTGATTGCAGGAAAATTTTAACATGAAACTTTTTTTTGGTGAAACCTTTAAATCAAGTCACTAATCACCACGTATGCTTATGCAGCACCTACTGCAACTGGGATTTAATCCTGATTGAGATCTCTGAGTGCTAGGGTAATATGAATATTAAAGAGGAACATATACGAAGAATGATAGGTGATAATTAAATCATAGATGATAAGATCAGAAAAGTGTTCTCAGGTTATCTAGGGCATGTAACATGCAAGATGTTTTCCCTACGTCAGACCTACTGGTACCTTATCTAATCTGTTCCTAAATGAAAGAAGAACAGTTGTACATGACTTTGCTTTAGTTGCAACATCTTAGACAAATCGATGAAAATATCAGCCAAACCTTTCCCACAAAACTATGAATTATGGTAAAACAGGAAGGCATACCTTAGCAGAAATGGCAGAACTGTTCTTATCACCCCAAAGAAGAGATTAAAGTCCTTAGTTCTGCATTCTTTATTGCTAATTTTAAGTTTGAAACACTTTTTTTTTCTTGCATAAATTCCAGTTGTGGGGTATTATAGGTATGAGAAAATAGCTACAGTGGAATAGATTTTTGAAATAATTTTTTACAAGGTTGGACTACTAAAAACAATATTAAATTTTGTGTTTCCAAATATGATGGGGTGTTAAAGACAGATTCATAAATATACTGGATTTAATTATGATAAATAAAAAAGACAACAAGAATTACATAGAAAGTGCACCTATCACAAAAGCTGCATCACTGGGCAAATATAATTCCAGAGGATAATTCCATTTAAGATGTGGGTCTCTTACTTCTCGGAGGTACATTATCTAAGGAAGATGGTCTATCAGTCTAATAAAAAAAACTTGAAAGTAAAAAAAATTTTTTCCGTAAACCAGAAAATGCTTTCTTAAGATTAACAGATAATTTTTAATCTTTGTAAACTACTTTTGTTCTCTGTTAAGGTGAAAGAAGGTATGAAATATTCTGGTTTTAACCATGTATTCATGATGACTTTTCTTGTAAGGTACCAGCTACAGCACTGTGCAAAGCCATGTCCAAATGTGGCACTCGAATGGTTATTTTCTTTTTTTTTTCCTTTAGAAATCCAAGACAACGCCACTCGCATCAAATGCATAAGAAGCCTGGTAAAGAAGCTCCCTAGACCCAACTATGACACGATGAAAATCCTTTTTGGGCATCTACAGAAGTAAGTAGAACCGTGGTACTGACAAATCAGTAATTTCAAAAAAAAGGAATCGGTATGTGTTGTCCTAATCCTATTGGAACAGTCATCCAAAATACCAAAGAGAATTACATTCTTTGGCAAAACTAAGCATTTATTTATGGTATCTATGTCTATCCTATTCCTGCACAAGAAATCAAGATGTCTAAGCAAAATCCCAAATTTTAACTCGAGTAGAAAGTAGGACAATTCTGTTTCCTTCAATGCAGCTAAAACCATTGGGATTACCATGTTACAGGTGCATTGAACTGGGCAAATGCAACATGTTCCAGATTGCATTCACCCAGTTTGATGGAATTTCTCCAGGAATGGCCTTTTGGATGGTCCTGTTTTCAACACTGAGGTCCCTGCTGTTCAATCACCTATACTGTCCATGGGCTGTGTTGAGGTCAGACACAACCTCACTCAAGAAAACATAGCAAGTGCTCTTGTCCCTCACAAGGAGCTTGGGACAACACAGAACACCTAAGAAATGCTGAAGAAATATTTGGAAGCGCACTTTTGCTCTCCTAATGTTGCTGAGATACTACAGAGGCAGAAAAACAACCCTGTGAGGTCGTCCCTCATCATTCCCCTGGGGTTTCCACACTCATTGTGCTGCGTCTGCAAGAGACATCAACCCAAAAAATCAACCTAGGGTGTTACATTCACCTCAGGTTTTCTTCTTGTGCTTCATGGCACTAACAGCAAAGGTGTCCATAGCTGACATGGCTCACTCAGACACCCACCAGAGCTGTTTGACCTGCAGGATGGCCAGGGAGGCCTCAGGGTAGGGATGTGGGAAGGGCAGGGTCCTGTGATCCTGTTCCTCCTTGCTGTTGGCACTGCCAGTGCTGTTTTCTACAGTCATTTTTTTCAGCCAAACTACCCCTAAAACTGAAGGGACATGAGGTTCTGGGCCCCATCAAGGCACAGAGGAGTATTTCATCCCAGGAACGATGTACTGACCCCAGTGAGGGAGTGATAAAGGCTCCAAATCAAAGACCACTCTGAGCTTATAATGAATGATGCCTTTATAGCGATCATTTCTTGGCATGTGCATGTAAGAGATGTAGATCCTTTATCTTGTTTTGCAGCTTCCAGCTGAAATGGCAAAATGAAGTTCATATAGTTGTGGGAATGTCCCCATTTCCTTTAAGCATGGAAGGATTTTAAGCAGTCCATAAAATGACTGAGTTTGGCCTTGCAGAAAAACAGTTTCCTGTGTGTTCATTTGATGCACTGTGTGCACACATTCTCTCCTTCAGCAGGTTATCTAGAGAAGGATGATAATTTATTGCTGGCAATGGAAGAATAATAAGGGAAATTATTTCCTGGGAAGAACATGAGTGCAAGGAGTGGGTACACGCTGTCAGCACAGATATGCCATATACGAAATTTACTGCACTCTGTGTGGCATTGATCTTAACCTGAAAAAGTTTTGTTGCCGTGTCTTAGGGGAGAGATATCAGGTATACACAATAAGTCTTTGATCTCATAGTTAAATCACTTGATTGAGACTCGGGAGACGTGGGTTCAGTTCTTGGCTTTGACCGGATGTTCTGGGTGACCTTGGGTAAATCATTTAATCTCCCTGTGCCTTGGTTCCTTGTTTACAAAATGATGATAATACTTCCTTTGTCTGCCTTGGCTTTTTAGAGCATAATCTATTTGGGACAGCAATTGTTTCCTGCTGTGGATGTGTAGAATAACTGGTGAAGCTGGACCCACATTGGTGTTTTTTTTCGGAGAAAAGAAAACAAAAGGAAAAATAAAACTGCTAAAATAGAGGAAATAAAACACCAATAGTTCATAAAGCAGAGGTACACCGAGGCAACACAGTGGCACAGAGTGATGGAAGGCAGGAAGACGTGACACTGGAGCCATTTGGGGGTTTAAGCATTAGGGAAGCAATTGTCTGAGTCTCTCTGAAGAAGGTCAATCTTCTTCTCTGCCTCAAACACATCCTCAGGAAAAGATAGGGCTATCCCATAAGCTTTGCTCCATTGATATGGAAGCAACAGTAAAATAGATATGGAAAACACAAAAATATCCCCCCAAAAACTAAAACCTATGTGTTCTCTTGAACTTGCTGATGCTAAAGACAGGGGGTCTGAATGATCTCATGGCTCCATAAATGAGAATAAAGTAATGTACTTATATTTTCAGTAATGATATGATGCTTATATTATGCAAATAGAGACCATGCATGTTTGTTTGAATAAAACTAGAAAACATGACTAGTTTGCAGAGGTTACAAAATGTAGAGTTATATTAATTTGGGGGACACTCTTCAGAAGAGAAGTGTCAATGTCCCCCAGCACAGACATGCACCACCCCCTTTGATCACAGGCCTTTTTCAGGGCAAATTACAGAAGTTTGAAAAGTTTCTGGTTTGTTATAAAAATAACTAAACTGGCTTTATTTGAGGCATATTACTGCAGTTTCTGTATTTGCTGGTTGAGATGGGTGTTCTTGCCCAGAGTTGAACTGGTCTTGAGGGGTTTCTGATGGGGAGAAGATGAGGGATTTCAGCTGTGCTGGTTCCATGGCATTCCCCCTCTTTCTTTCTCCTACCTTTCTCCTACTCCTTTCTTTCCTGTCAGACAGACAGAACAGGGCTATACAGACCTGGACCATGGGGCTGTCCAAGCCTGTGACTTCTGTTCAGTATGTGAGAGCATCTGTCTCACTGACACTCAGCACGAGAATCCAACCTTTGCCTTATCCTAAGCCATTCTGCAGCAATCCAGTCTGCAGGAGCAGGTCGAGATCCAGCAGAAATAACAGTG
Source organism: Agelaius tricolor (assembly GCF_023055355.1). Taxonomy (NCBI): domain Eukaryota; kingdom Metazoa; phylum Chordata; class Aves; order Passeriformes; family Icteridae; genus Agelaius; species Agelaius tricolor. The sequence goes on from NW_027269270.1 coordinate 32,392,043, forward strand.
AGAAATGCACTTCAGAAGGGTCCTCCTTAGAAACCCAGACAAAGCAGGTGATGAGAGAGTCTGTGAGAAAGGCCTGGCAGCAGGGATTAACTCCTGTGCCATATATCTCTCTTCAACCAAGCTCTCTGAAGCTGCAAGAAGTCACAGTGCAGTGTATGCAGCCCACAGGAGGTAGATTAAAAGCAAAGTTGTGTCTGCAGTACCTGTTCTTTCAAGTTTTTTTTGCATTTGATAGGAAAAACCACAACCTGCTGACATTCCTGTTCATCTTTCTATGAAATCTCTTCTACTTAAAAGCAAAATATGGGGCTGAACAGACATACCACATAGCTCTGTCAGTCTAATTCCATAAGGAATTCCATTATGACTCATGCTGGAAATAATTGAGCACAACTACTATTAGGCTACTCATACTTCTGCCCAAAGATGAGCAAACCAAACAAATAGACATTTCACAGGAAAGAAACAACAAAATCCCAACCTGAGTAGAGATTTTCCTGAATAAAGGGGTACAGAAAACAGCCTGTTCTACTCTAACACGTTTAGAGAATATTTGCTTGCTCTGTACAGCCCATATATTTCTGCCCCATACACCAGATCCACAGATCTCCTCTTTCCTCTTCCTCACTCACATCTGACTTTTACTCCCAAACAAAGTGAGCCAATCACAGGTACCAGCTAAAACTGATGCACCTTTCTGGTCCCAGTTTTTGGGTGCACACAAGACATCAAATGATGCAGAAACCTTGCCTTGTCTCTCTGCACAAACATGAACTGAGCACAACGCATCCCTATCTGAGAAACCATTATATATGTACCAAATAATTTACTCACAGAATTGTAATACAAGTTAGGCAGAAGGAGAATCTCACTCTATGCATTTTATGACCTGCTTTCACCACAACATCCTGAGGTGGCTGTTACACACCCATTAGGAAACTGAGGCACGAGAAGATTAAATGACTTAAAGTCTCAGCATAAACCAGCAACACAATTTAAAAACCTGGATGGGATTTTTTTTTTATTTGCACAGAAGCTTCTCCAGTGACCACAAACCTTCTCATTTCTCCCTCATGCAAAAGGCAGCAGGGAGGAGGAACACCCTGGCTGTGTCCTCAGCGCTGCGCTCCGAGCTGGCGAGGGCGGACGCCGCTCTCCTGCAGGAGCTGTGTGCCTGCGTTACACAGCACTGTGCCTGAGCTCATGAGCTGTGCTTATTAATGTTAAATTAATGAATCTCAGCCTGCTCTGCTTATTAGGTTGAGCTCCGTGCCACCACGAGGCAGCTCTGCGACTCCCAGACCCGAGCTGTGTCACATCTGACCGGGCTGGAGCGCAGGGCAGCCAAGCTCCGGTCTGGCTGTACCCATCCGTGTGGACACCCCTGCAAGGGGAGGTGTTAGGGACAAAAACCCCTCTCCTCGCTCCTCATTTCCTTGCACAAAGGCAGGATAATGCGTGTTATTTACAAAACTATAAAAGGGATGTTGAAATAATTAAAGGGGAAGGCAGGGGCCAGCTCCCATCCCTGCGCCTTACGTGGAAGCGCAGAACCCAGATGCCCAACTGTGGAAGATATTCTTCCAGCAGCAGCATCTGCCTCCTTGGCAGCCACTTCAGGCAAGTTGTCTGGGGAGCTCTGCAGTTGCCTCTTGGTTTATCACGTGGATCTGTTAATGTGCCCTATCTGGCTGGCTTGTCCAGGCAGGAGCTGATTTGTTTTAATTCACCTTTGAATCCAAGAAACTCCATTTATTTTGCTCCATTTTTCCCACACTCTCCATAGCAGGGCAAGTAATTTTCAGATGCCATCCAGGCTTTCTGCCCTTTCAGAGGGAGAATGATGATTTTCTTCCTGATTGTCTTCCCCCTCTGCCCAAATTCTTCATTCTTACTATTAATTGTTTGCATTGATTTTCACTGGAAAGATGCTCCTCATCAAGGGTAGAACTATATATCTAGGAAAAACCCACCGATATTAATATATGATCTAACAAAAGTCACAGGTATTAATCTTCAGCTGTTTTGACAAAAAAAAAACCAAATTCCCCCCCTGTTCATAGGTCTGTGAACAGGAAAAAAAAATCCAATCTTTACAAACAGTGGAGAGGAATAAAGCCCCCACCTCAAACCTGACAACCGTTGGCAGCAACATTCTGAAAAGCCAAGGTTTTTCCAAACTATATACAACTAAGCAGACTTGTTTCTACTTATTAAAAAGTAAGGAGCAAAAGAAAATGAAAAAATGAAAAAATAAATTTAAAGGAAAATAAAGCAGAGCCATGCAAAGCCAGAAGCCCACAGTAGCCTGCACACCAGGACAAAATGACAATGTGATGACAAATCCAGCAGCAGTACCCAGAATTCTGAGGGAAAACAAGAAAATGAAGTTAAAGTACAACATATAATAATGCTGTATGGCATGCCTGAAAACTTTTTTTTTCCCTCCAAAGTTGGTGGAGGATAGATGTAACAAACATATGGGATTTTCACTTGCTAAACTACTTGTCATATCAGCAGTTTTCAGGCAGGCTCATGTAATAAATGTAGGCTCAGGAGAGCCCTTTTCTCACACAGCAAAAGAACAGATTACACTGAGAACTGTGCAAGTTTTCTATTAAGAAAAATAATAATAAGAAGAATAAAGGTAAAAGGTACTGAAAACTAAAAACAATCCCCAAAATGGAAGTACTATACCAAAAAAATATCTCTTTGGGAAACCTTAGTGAACCTGTGGAAGACCTACAACCCAAAAAGTGGAATGGGCACTTAAGTTTTCCCTCAGGAAAAATGCCCAAATTTAGAAAGGTACAGAAGCCCTTAAATGAAAACACAAGAAAGACTATTTGTTGAAAATATTTCCTGAATCAAGACCTTTCTTTATAATCAGGCAACTCATGAACAGGTTTTGGTTTTCAGCCATAGGACAGCAGCAGGGAGAAAAGTTTAACTATGCTCCTGCAAGCTTTGGGGGAGCAGCTACTGGAAATGTGAGGAGGAGAAACAACCTCCTGCAGGAGGGCAGACCAGTTACCTAAAAAACTCAGGTATACCTGACTGGCATGTTAGCATTTTTATGAGATGATTTAACCATCTTTAACTTGAGAAGGGCAAATATATATTGAGATGTGCTTTTGCGCACGCGCTTTTCTCAGTTTCAACTGTGGAAGAGTTTTACAAAGGAGCTGGGTCAATGCCAACACCCATTCCATTTACCACAGCTTCCCAGGGCTCATTTTGGGGGAAGGAGAAGAATTAAACCCTTTTCCTCTCTGTTAAGCACACATGAGTCTACTAAACTCACCCTTTGGAAGTAAGTAGACACAAGAAAATATGCACCAGGCACAAGTGTGCACAGGACAGGAGTAATAGTAGATTTTAGGTTCAGGGCAAAAAAAAAAAAAAAAAAAAAAGAAAAAAAAATCCAGTCTCTCAGGGCATCTTTGAGCATTTTGATTTTGGACCTTTTGGGGTTGGGGTGACCTGCTACTGAGGGTTTTGCAGTCATGCCAAATCCTGCTCTTTGAGGAATAAGAAAGTTTACAAAGTTAGTTCTTCCCCAAAGAATACCTTGCTGCTTAGTGCTTTTAATGAGAAGCATGATGAGTAATTAAAGCCACATTTTCACCCCTTGCTTCCATCTATTTCCGAGTTCCACAACTGTATTTAAAAATATAAACCCTGATTTTCATAACAGTCAGGCAAATAATTGCACTCGGTACTTTTCAATGCTACCAAGTACTGAACTGGTGTATCAGCAAATAACAGAATGATAAAAATAATTAACAATGTTTTAATTTAAATATTTATGACACAGTTGACTCTGTGGCTGCACGGCACCATTGTGCTGAGTGCAGTACACAAACCCTGATAGATAGAGCCCCTGTCTCCAAGAGCTCCTATTGTTCATCCCACATTACTCAATATCAAACCATCTCAAAAAAGCTTTTCAAACATTAATTAAATCTCCTAACTTCCTTTTCAGGTCAGTAAGTTTTATTATCCTAGTTGTGTAGATAAAGAAAGTGAGGAATGGAGAGGGTGAGGCACTTTCTCACCGCGACACAGCCAGCACTTCTCACTTCTACTCTTTGCTTGCTCCCCAGTCCCCCAGTGGAGCCCCCCAAAGCCTTTGAAGGCTCATCCATGTGCTGTGGGTGTACGTGTGCATCTGGCCAGCACATCCCAGGCAGGGCTGGTTACTGCTAAGGACTCTTCAGTTAATCAGGACCACGTGAGAATCCTGCTTCTGGTTTGCACTCGCATCAGCTCTAGCAAAATATCACCGGCGGAGTTAATTTATGGGATTTTGTAACCTCTTAATATTGCTTGGGGTTAGTGTTCTTTCCAGCTCAAATCCTTTTTTGTTGGCCAAAATTAGGAATGCTCAATTCATTACAATGGCTCTGTCCCCCTTCTTTTCTTTTTTTTAATTTGGGGAGATTGGGGCCTAACACACTAATGTCCACAACAAGGTCATCAAAGGGTAAATTGCAATGCTTTTCATTTTTGTGCCCAAAGATACGTGTTTTTTCTCAGAATTAAGGTTGTGAAATAAATAATTTGTTTGAAGTTTCTCAGATATTCATTGGAACTTTAAAAAAACAAAACAAAACAAAAAAGGCTTTAAGGCCAAAATGTCAGTGTTCTGTGCAAAATAATTAATATAACACAATAGGATCTATTCTACTATTGATTGAAAGGGAATTTATGCAGGTAATTCATTAAGGCTAGTGAGAGTTTGGCATGTAAATCCCCCAGCAATTTGATGGGAAAACAGACCTTGATTTTTTTTTTTAATAAGATATAAAATACATGATTTTCAGTGACAAAGATATAAAAAGCAAAAGCAAATACCTGAACAACTAGGGCCCTGCTCTGTGAGGGTTCTGGAATGACATTAGATCAAATCCTTTTTCACACACTGCAAAAGATGCAACAATCATTTCAATCACCATGTTAAGAGAATCAATACAATTTTTCGTTCCAGAGAATGGTAATTTACATTCCAATATTTGCAGGCTATCACCTTCATACATCTCTTTTTGTGGTCAAGTGCATGATTACTACTTCTGACAGGGTATTGGCCATTTTCTTATGAAAATCTACAAATTCTTGTAAATAAAAACCGATCGAAAAAAAAAAAAAAGAAGAAGAGCAAATCTGTGGACTGGAATGCACTCTACTTGTAATGGGAACAAAAAGCTGGCAATGAAATATAAACCTAAATCACAGCAGAATGACCTACTTTAAGGCATTTGCCAAAGAGACAGTGTTTTAGACAGCTCCTCTGAAGTAGCGTCTTTATGTCTATGCCATCTGCAGATTTATTATTGTGCTTTAGAAAAAAAAAAAAAAAGAAAAAAAGAAAAATGGAAAGAAAAACCTACAGTATGCCTGAACAAAACTCAGCTTCATCTATAGAAAGATTCCAGTACTGTGGGCACCACACCCACACCTACTGATGTGGTCCAAGTTTTTTCTTTAGAGGCACCTAATTAAGAAACCCTGACTCATTTACATGGATACGTTTGATCTAAATTACACTCCAAACCACACCAAATTAGGAGCATCTGTGAATGCGAAGTGTTTGTTCCCAGTGCCTGGTAGAACAGGGCCAGTTCTGGACGGCACATGTTCAAGTGACGAAAAATATTTCAGATGTAACATACTTCTGAGACCCACTTTTCCACTAATAACTCATAATGAGTTAAACCAGTATCTCTGCTTCAGCAATTATTTCAGGCTGGGGAAAAAAATGTCATTTTACTTTTTAAAGGAAGGGTAGGGGGGAAAGCAGGAGTGGGCAACCACCTAGTTTGGCGGGGCATTAACACAACCATTAGCTACAATTTAAATCTGTGCAGCGCATTTGCTTTCAGATATACTTTACACCTAAAGCCTGGACCGAAGGAAAGTATAAACTAATGATTGGTTGTTGTTCACAAACAAGACTTTCTGCCTTGGTGAATGGTCTTCCCTCATTAATCAGTTTTCCAGAGGAGTCCGGGTGGAAGGCAGGGTCTCAGCCCAAAAAGGCAGCACCCTACATAATAGTAACATGAAAAATTCAAGACCACCAGATTTGAGAGTGATGCCTCCCTTTCCTGGCTGCCTTGCTGGTGGCTGACTGGGCCTGCTTGCAGCCCAGAAAGCCACTCTGTACAAAAAAACGGGTTCTGTGGCAATTAGGAAACTTTTATCCCGCTTTCCCATCTCCCACTAAGAGCGAGCAGGGGGGCTGCAGAAGCCACTGGTTGCTGCCTTGCTGCCTTCCTGACAAACTGAATAAAAAATAGCCTTAATCTCACTCTAGGCAGCCCAAGAACCGAGGAGTGTAAATCCGAATTCCACGCTGGGTTTGCAATTCCCAGCCCACTGGCGCAATTTGGCACGACCTTTGGATTTGGCCCATAGTGTTTGGCAGCCACCTTTTATTCTTCCCATGTTTTATACTTTGTGAATAGTCCAAGTTACATAATGCCAGTGACAATTTGTTTATGGCGAGTGCTGGAGTCACTGTTTTATGATTACATTCAAACTTTAAGCCACATTTTGACATCTAAAGGATCATCTTGCATTCTCGTGTACTCTATACAATGAAGGTTTGTGTTCCAGTGAGGAGCAGGGGGGGAGGAACTTTATAAATAACATGACTCCTTTTGTCTGAAGAGATTTTAATACATTTGTCTGATCTACTGTTTTTGCAGTAGCTAGAATATAATTTGAATATATTAATATTTTCAGCAACTGTGCTGAGAGAACCCAGTTAATAACTTATGCATGGGTGTATAGATACACTTCAGACAGAGGTAGTTTTTAGCCCTTATATTGGTAATAGTTAGAAACACACAATGAAAGAGCCTGTTCTTTCCTCCTCTTTGTTGTGGGCATGCATTGTGATGGTATGGAGCCAGTGTTCTTTCTGTTGTCTACACAGCCTGGATTCAATAAGCAGTTATATATGCATATTATGACAATGTGGTCAAGGAAACCAGATTTTTTTACTATACCTTCATGTGCCTGTACAGTATAAAATCTGGTATTTATTTTTCTTGTCCTCATTCAATATGTTAACAAAATCATAATTTGATACAGGTTATGTTCACTTTATAATTAAAATTATAGAGTTAGATGAAAATACAGCAAGATGTTGCTGAATGGAAAATATTTATCTTTTCGTACATTACGCATTATGGCGCTATGTAAAATCATAAATCTGTGAAGCAGCTCTCTCCAGCCAATTTGCCTCCTCCCCTGGTCCACAAGATGCAACCAGGTTTACCTCCTCTAAACTGAAGGTTTTACACCCACCTCAGCCCTAACATTAGATTGCACTGCCACATCCTCTCCAAAGCTTTGCTGTGGGTCTTCCAAAAGAAGACCCCTTGCCATGGAGATAAGCCAAGAAAAAGGAATTCAGAAAAGTTCTGTAATTTTTACGGCTCCTCCTGTAAGTCTCCCAGCACCTTCACAGAAAAGCACAAACTTTTTTGCACCATGTTCTCTGTGTCAGCACTAGGCTCAGGCTCCCCAGACCACCTCAGGATAGCACTTCATCCATCTGGAAACTGTTCTCACCTCCCAGATCATTGCCATCCACACTGCCAAGTGCAGGCCTTCACCAAACACCATCAGCAGCCACCATGCAGTCAGCCCAGGGCATATGGGACAGCCCCAGAGCATATGGAAGCTTTCCAGCAAGTGAAGTTTACTGGGAACATCAGTTTGCCTTGTTCAAACTCTCAGTCCAGAGAGGATTTCCACGAGACTGTGGCAGCAGTAGTAGCAGGCAACTTTAACCACCTCCGACAACCCAGATTGTTTCCATGTCTGGGTAAGGGTCTCATAAAAGTGTCATCAGGATAAGGAGTTTTCATTTCTTCAGAACATCTACCCCATGGAAGTCACTGCAGCTGCTCTGGACTCAGAGCCAACACTGAGATTTCTGTCACAGGGCAAATTTCAAGTCTTGTTGAACATGTTTTGGATCTCACCTGGCCTCTATGGTGAGGAGCTGCTTAACCTTTCCAAACTATATAGTAAGAGCTTTCCATTACTTCTCATACTAAATTAAGTTTATCCAGCTCTGCATCCTGAGACTACAATGTGTGCTTTCTAAAGAGGTATTTTCTAAGTTTGTAAACCCATTTACAAACATTCACTTCAGGCTAGACATTTTTCTGCTGGAGAGGCAGCATCTACAGAGAGATGTCCTGAAAACTCCTTACTGTGTGTGAGTTGTCCAAAGACTGATGACTGATATCAGGGTTTTGATATCAGCAAGATTGTCCCTGTTGTTCCTAAATCCTTCAATCTCTGTAGAACATGATTTGGGTTAGGAGGTCTAAGAGACTCATGTATGTTTTCTCACCACTTTTTTTAACTGTGGATTTTGATCAGGGTTAGACAGAAGCAGATATTGGCAAATCTGGTCACTTGAAGCTTCAAAGATGAAAGAAATACAACTACTGAGAGAGGTAGGGCTGACTGTGTCGAGTATAAAGACTTTGTAAAGTATCTGAGGCAGTTAGACCAGAGTCATCTGAGACCAGCACATGTGTGAATGGGTATTTGACTTTAAAGGAGCTAATGAGAAAATTCAAAGCTAGTTTAAAGCCAGGAAATATTGCAGAACTTGCAGTACTACAAAGGGTGCTTCTTAGAAAGACACAATATATGGAAAATCCTCCACTCCAGGCAGTCCCTGCATTTAGTGCAGCAGACTAAACACGTGCACAAAAAAATAAACATCAAGCTAAGGTGAGCGGACAAGACAGACAAAGTGTAAGTAGAAAAGACAATGCTGACATAGTAAATTCATTGCTCAAGGGCGAGTAAAATGTAAATAAGTTTAAAGAAATCAAAGACTCGTGGCACATACTCACTAGTGCATTTAAGAGCTGCGTTCATCCTACTCGTGCTCAGTATCAGGGCTGAAACAATCATGGTGCTGGGAGGCATGTTAAAGCATCTTTCAAATCTGATACAAATGCAGTGCAGATATATTGCAATCCTAGCTTGTGGAGAGCTCAGAACTGAACCTGGAGAGGAGGAATCCTGGTTGAGGTCAGATCCATAGAAAATCATCTCTGTTGGGTAGATCGTTGCAAAAAGACTTTCACTTTAAACAACAAGATAGTGACAATATGGGATTAAAAAAAATGATTTTTTTTTATATTGGGGACAGTTAATAGGGCAACATTTGAATTTTTTCCATTATTTATAAAAGACTTGAAAAAAAGTAATTTATGAAGCAATTGTAATGCTTTGATTTGGTATTTTTGAAGGTCTTTTCCAAACCAAATGATTCAGTGGTTCTGTGATATAAAAATTCACAGAAAAAAGAAATCTCTGTTGAGAGTTTGTTCCCTGACTTTTGTGGAATTCTTTGCCATATTCAATTTCAAAAATTACTGTGTTTCTCACAGAACTGAATAATTAATTCATGACACTGGACAAAACCAATGTGTTGATAGTGAACCTGTGTCTTTCATGGGCTAATCTAGACCCACAAGCAAAGATGAATTTCTGAGAAGGATGTCTAGAGCTCAACATCCCAGGCTGAAATTCCACTCAATTGACCCTTCTGGGCTCTAAGTCAGAAAGTAAACCTGTCATATCCAGGGCTGAGTTATTTGCTGTCAACTGGATTATAGCACAAAAAGGCTGTAATTGAAGGCTGCAAGAGGTTATAGATTGAACATAGTCAAAAGCAGTAACTCCACTTAGTAAAAGTAGATATCATCCAAAATGAGAAAAGTTAAGCTCATATAAGGTGAAATTCTGACTCCATTGTGGCTTCCAGTTTCTGGGATTTTTTGTCAGTGACTTTCAGAGTAATCAAAATTTCACTCACTGCTCAGAGAGAGATGCTGCAAAGGGTGCGATGAAGTGAAAGTTAAAATAACTCTTAACCTGGAGCTTCCAAAATGCATTTTCTGAGCAGAGACTGCTGCCTAGCTCAGTGTTTTCATGATGTAGCAATGCAGACAGCCCTTCAGGGGACCAAGGGCATAAAACTGTGCCAGTGGAGTACAGCTGGGATGGATGTGCAACCAGAGCCACCCTGCTGTAAATACTGAAGCTCTCATTGCTCAGCTCCCTGTGGGACATGGGGAACTGCACTACTTAGGCATAGTGAGGTGCAGTTTGTGGGAAGTGATTTCAGAAAGCTGTAACATCACTGAACACCTGTGGCAGTGCTGGCACCTTCCACCCGAGGGTCTCCTAGAAAGGAAGAGATTACTGGGAGAGAGAGCTTAGAAGTGTCTGACAGATGCACTAATTTTACTGGGAGCAGGAGGCTTAAATCATAATACAGAGTCTCATCATCTTTCTACCTTTCATATGAGTAAATCTGAACCAAAGAATGCAGTTGATGTGCCTCTGGGAAGAAGGGACAGAGGGTCTCCTGTGTGTTTTCCATATCCCCCCTGCTCTGGGTGTGCTGCTCAGAGTGGCTTCTCTCACTGAGGTACAAACCAGAGCTGGTGGCTCTGTTTTTTTGCCACATACTTTCTGTTTGTCCATCATTAAGCACATCAAAGCCTCGGTGTCCCCATCAGGAAACAATGCTGTTAATAACATTAATCCACCTTTATTAAGAGCCTTTAGCTCTATGGAGGAGCACCAAATATTATTAAGACAAAGACAAGAGGATAATAAGGAAACGTGTTTTTTCCCTTGCTGACCTAGTTTCTAACCTCACTTTAAAATCTTCCCTTGATTTTAATTATGCTTAATCTAAAGCTAAGCTCACAAATCTAGCAAACTTAAGGGCTGCTTTTAAAGTGAATTTTCTCGCCTGTCAGAGTTCCTCAAGCTTTCTGTGCTGCAGTCAGGAGTTTATTTCCAGCCCAGGCACAGAGCTGGGGCATTTCTCTGCCAGCACAGTGACTCTTGGGCTCCTGAGCTCAGGCACCACCTTGCTCCACTCGAGCCTGGGCACCACAACATTCTTCACAGAACAATTGCAGTCCTTTTCTCATCAGCCATAGCCAGAGGCAGCAATAAGGGTGAAGGATATCTATCATGAAAAGTCCAGTGTCAATGTGTTCCCCCAATTTATTTACTGACCTTCAATGCAACAGCCATACTCCTGACCCTCATGAGATGAAGCCTAAGGGGAAATGGCACTGAGCACCAATTCCATATCCTGTTGTTCTGTGGTCTAAATTAAGTGCTAATTAATTACCACTGGCATCTTTGGCATTGCCTGTCAAATTGGATTTAGGATATCCTTTTGCTGTTTAAACAAATAGCCCTACATCTAAAGCTAAAATCCCACGTGTCAGCATTTTCTTTACTTTTAAATTTTTATTTTAAAATCCAGTGAGTATGTTCATGGATTTTGCAGGTAGAATTCAAATAAAAGAAACAGGAATTGATATTGTCAATTTTGATTAATAGTCCCTCATTAATAAACATCCTGTTATTCAGTTTCCACCTGCAGTTGCTGATGTTGCCTGGAATCAATTAACTCATATAATTTGATTTATTTTACAAAGACATTTTTGGATGTGCTGTGCTGATGATAAAGGTTCTATATTTACAATTTCTGATTTAAGCGAGATTGTTACTAACTGCTTTTTATTTGTAATGTTACAAGAAAGCTTTGGGCATTCTTGAACAAAAATATTTAAACCATTTAAAAAGTTAAAGCTTTATTTATTTAAAACTATCTGTTTCCTTCTGAACTTCACAGGCCACAAAAACATACAAATCCAGGAACTATGACAGGTTGGTCTTTACAGCACGTTAGTTGTTCTGGAGAAAAAAATATATCAGAAGTTATTTTTTAAATAAATTTAAAAAATATTCAAGCATAGCAGAAGTTACACCACCAGCTAAAAATACATTTTGGGCATTAAGGTGGTATACTTCTGTCTGAACACTTATTATTCTATGTAGTCTCACGCTGCCTTTGTCTACTATCCAAACACCTCTAAGAAGTACATCAGCCTCTGCCCAATATCTGCCACGGGGGGTTTTCCTCACTCCCATCCCCTCCTCAAAGAGAGGCTCATGCTCACAGTGCCTGTGTGGCTTTTGGGCAGGGATTTGCTCTTGTTTGAGCTGAATTTGCTGCTACAGGGCTGCGAAAGAAGGCAGAAATGAATGCCTTGTGCACAGAGCTGCAGGCAGAGGAGTCCAGGATGCTCCTTGGGGAAGTTCATGGCCTTCAGCTGGGTCCTACCAAAAGCTGTGCCCAAAGAGGCAAACTGCAGGCACAACAGCAACGTGGACTAGACAGATCTGTCCTCTTAAGAGCACCAGTCAGAACCAGTTTGCATTCACACACAAAAAGCTAAAACCCAAGCCAAACTGGGAGGACAGAGTGCTGGCTGTCAGTAAATGGAAGAACTTAGCAGGTCAACCAGTTGGATCAGTTTTCCAAAAGAGTGAGCAGGAATTTTAGTAATGGGGAAGATTTTGTGGAAAGATATTGAATCCATCTCTTTGATACAATTTGGTTTGGGGGAGTAGGACCTGATCCTTTGCCATACCAAGGTCCTTGGTGGAGCCACAATGTGGTGATAGGTTCCTGCCCTTGCTGTCCATGCACCAGTGTGCCCCTCCTGCCTTTGGAGCTTCTGTGACTCAGAAGATGTCCAGAAAAACAAACAATCCCAAGGCTGAGGTGCAGATAAACTGTTACCCACCCCCTCACAGCTCCTCAGTGGAGCAGGAGCACCTCCCCTTGTGCAGAAGAACAAGCAGGACTTCTCCAAAGCACTTTCCTGAATGGCATTTCCTCCTGAATGTAGAGGCTGCAGTATCTTTAGATACCCAAATGTGTTTTTACATGATGCCCTCAGCCACAGATGAAGCCTTTCTCCACAAGACAGGCGTTCTGTGAGGTGTGTGCAAAGGCAAGAGCCCACACGCTCTTCTGCAGGGTCGTCGCAAGGGAAGCAAAGTTCACCCAGTGCTGAGGAGGCTTTATTTTTAACTGTTCTCCTATTAAACCAGGCTAAGCCAGAATAAATGCCTTTCCTCAGCTTTTCACAGTCTATTCAGCCAACTGTGAAGCAATGTTCAGCGTTAGTTTAGTTATTATTCTCATTTAGGGCCAGGCTCCAAGGCAGTTCATCCAGGGAAGGGCTCATGCTGTGAGATATGCAGGGGATCCCCTGAGGAAGCCCATTCTCCACCAGGGCCCTGTCAGCTGTCCAGGTACTATATATAGCCACCCAATGGTCACATTTAAAGCCTGGTCTGTGGAGGAAGACAGCATTGAGTGCTCCTTCTTGTATCCCAGAGCAACCGAAGAGAAGGGATTTTTCCCAAAGTGCTGTAACACGAACCCACAGCTGCAGAGCACAGGAAGCCTATGGAGTTTCTGTAGGCCAGGAGCCATCGAGGCTATTTTCAGCAAAAGCAAGCTCTCAAGTATGTCTGAACTATTTCTGACCTCTCTTGTAACATATCCTACACCATGACCTGGTTTCTCTATTACCAGCCTAGCCATTGTTTCAAATTCTACCTATGGAACAAACAGGGATTTAAAATGCCTTCATGTTTTACACAGCTAGATGCAACTAGCTTAAAACTGTATTAGTGCACTGTGACCCCTGAGTTGTGCTTGTTTGTTGTGAAGGAAACTACACGGCACATTTGGAAAAGGACAGACATTGTGGTGCTTTGGAGCTCCTCTATAAGCAGAAGCCTCAGATCTCAGTTCCGTACACACCAATCTCCCTGTTCCCATCACAGTGTACAGATCTCACAAGCTGAGGATCCATCCAGTGATGATGTTTGCATCTGCTTAGCTTTACCACCTGGTGAATGTCACTGCAATGCACCTGAGCAAATCACCCATACAGCCAGGACATAGATAATAAAGAGGTTTGGTCTGCACTCATAAAATACCAAGAATCTGAATTTAGTGCTGAATTTGAAATTTGTCTATGTAGTAGTGCGAGGAAGTGAACAGTTGACACAAATAGAGTTTGTGGCATCAGGGGCTCCCTGACCACCAGCTACCTCCATAAGTTTCCCAGGTTGGAGTTAAGTAATGCATAGGCCCTTCCCTCTTCCTCCACAATGTATTTTGGTTTCTCTCCTCAGAAAGAAACCAGCTGGGTATGGATATGTCTGCAAGGTTTTGATCTGTTATAGGACCCCTATTTAAGAGGACTCTCAAAGCTGAAGTTCACTTGTCTTTTTAGTACCAAAACCCACTCAGGTTCTTCCCAAGAAACAGCGACTGCAGCTGAACTGAAATAAATTGACGACAGAAAATGATGTGGCTGTGATATACTGTATCTCAGGAAAGTGTGTAACAGGCCTTAAACGAAAAGGAAATATGTTGAGGAAAAAACCTGATAGTTTAGGTTATCTGTGCTTCATGTTATAGCTGTGGTTCCTTCCTAACACTGAAAAACCCAGCTGCAAAAGCCCTGCAAAAATGTGCTTATACACACACAGACATTATCACTTCCTAGGACAGTACGTTTTATTATCAGGTTATTTTCCAGTACATTTGGCACAGTTAAGGTAAGTATATTAACTTTACTTCCAAATAAAGAAAACAAAGTTGTACTGAATGTCTCAGCCACTGTCAATGACTTAAGAACTGACAGGAGGTCCAAGTAATCAACCCTGTCTACAGCACTGAGCTTTCCCCTGGGACACCTCCTCTGATCATACAATGTATCTGACTGGCATGGATGTAGAATTGCTTTCAATAAAGATTTTATTTCAAGGTTGGATGATTCTTTCACAAATGTCTTGTCTCTAAAGCAAAGTATGTAATACCTGTTATTTTTTAACTCCTGTGAACCAGCGTTTGGGAAGGAGAGGAGCGTAAAATGTTGAGCTGGAAGCTGTTCATCATAAGAGACAAATTTTAACAAACTGATTGGGAGCTCTGCAATACCAGAAGTCAGAAAGCTGCTGCATAAAAACTGGCCTGTACCAGTGCAGTGAAGAGGCCTGTTAACAAAATTATTGCTGGGGAGAGCTGAAGGCAGCTGAGCCCTTACCAGGGCCAAGTCCTTAAGCTACAACATTACATTTGCATATGCCTGAGAAAAGATAGGAAAGAGACATTGGCTAATTTGAGGATAATTATTGGCAAAGTGAATCAATGGGAGGCACACACTTTGACCTATTAAGGCAGTTCACAGGAACTTACATTTCAAATCAGTCCCATCATCCGTGAGGATGGGCAACTCTGGCTATGACAGCGGTTGCCAGCACAGTTCAGCACAGCCACAAAACCCTCCCAAATGAGTGTCATGGAACACCCCACTCAGAGAGGGGCTGGGTCCTGATTCCATAAGGTTAGTTCCTATACCAAGAGGAGAGATGACACAAATACAGCATTTTTAATCTTTTTTGGTGGAGTTCCATTTATTCCTATTTATCTTTAATCTCTCTTGGCCTCTGTGTTGGTCTTGGTTTCTGTCTCTAGTGGCAGCAGAGACTTCCTTGGTGAACACAAATATTGTGCATAACTGGAGGACAGGATTCTGATAACAACAAAACCTCATTTTATCCCTCTGTCCTCCACTGAATTCGGGGGATGGCATTTCCTACACCTGCCATTCTAGCCCATAACCTCATACCAAGTGACCCCTTCTTACTCTTCTGATCCCCTCATTTTGTAATGTGTTGTCCTTTTGTCACAGTCTATATTACCAGTTCATGGAAGAATGACAGGATTGTCCTATTGAAAAGTTACCCTTAAATATAATTTAAAGCAGTGAAAGAATACCAGGCATGGCTAAAACCAGTTCTGCTAAGGGTAGAAACGCCTCTGACATTGAGCAAAATTAAATCCTTGTAGGCTGGAAAAGGATAAGAAAGTAAAAGTGAGCAGTTCTCAAAGCAGCTGGCTGTACCCTCCAACACTCTCCAGCCTACTGTAAAACAGTGTCCTTTCCAATGGGATTTTCCTCCCTAAGCACACTGAATTCCCCAATGTTTTATGTGCAATAGGAATATTAAGATGTTGAGGAGTCAGAGTCACTGTGGAAACCCTTTCTCCTCCTCAGCAGTTACTACAAAGTAAAAATGGATGAAGAACATTTCCCAACACCTACTGCGTTTGGAGCAGTAATCCAGTGTGCTTTCCAAACGTCAAAATTAATAATGATTTTATTTAGAGAGTTTGAAAAGTGTAGGTTTAATGGAACTAGAGAGCCAAGTCACCATACAATGACCCTCTTAGCTGTAGGCTTGCCCTGCTCTCCGTCACACATTTTCCAGCTTGCAGTTGCCTTGGCAACAGCCAAAGCATAAATTCCAAGTATTTTTCCTTATATATGTGCCATTGACATTACAGCCCTCCTATCAGACACTTCTGCTGTTTTAATTCATCATTAGTTTCATTACTATTAATAATGAGAACTGTATTTTCTGCGTTTCTCCTGACTTGTGATTTTAAGGACTGAAGACATTCTTGACACTCGGTTATTTTGGAGAGGAAAAAAAAATAATAATCTTGTGCAGCATAGCACCCAACAATTTCTTGATATGGTTCCAACATCTGTGGCACCAGATTATAGATTGTTTCTAAAATAACCTTAAATTGATGGATCATTGCTCCTTTCATTTGGGCTTGACAAAAAGTACCTCTGGCATTTCCTTTCACTCTTTATGTTGAAAATGGTGTGTCACTCTTTCTGCTCTTTTTCTTGCCAAAAAAAGAATTCTTGTCCATTTTTTCAATATTTTCTCTTTTAACAACTCAATTTCACCTAGTAGCTATGGTGAAATAACTAAGTGTGCATATTTTGTTTTGATTTGCACTGACTTCTTCTTTTGTATGATGATAAAAATATCAGTTATAGAATTTCTTTGGTAAATGTCTGTAATCCAAAAAGACATAAAGTCCAAAACTTATAATTATTCTGTTCAGGGTGGATTGAGTTCCTTCCTTCTACTTCTTCAGTAGCTGTCTTTTACCACATATTTAACTATTCAGACTTTCCATGTTTCCAAGTTCACTTGCTTTATGGGTTTTTTTGTTCTTATGGTGCAAACAAGTGAAACTGCATTGTTATACCAAGGATTTTCAATACAGTACTTTCTCAATACAGTACTGCTTATTCTAGCATTAAGCTCAGGGAACACGAATTTACACAAATTTTCTTAATGCCACGTTACATATGAGCCACAGTTCCTCTCCATCACCAGCACACACCAAGCACAGCCTCCATTGCCTCATGCCATATCCCCACCTCCTGATTGCTGGGAAATGTTATCATGCCTGGACTTTGCCAGGATGTCACAAGAAGGATGGAATTTCCAGGATAAACCAGGAAAATTATTCTCCTTCAGGAAGATGGAGTGTCCCCATCAGGAACAGGGGGTCTCAACACCTTGCTCCACATTTTACAGGCAAAGGAAGGCAGTCCCCCAGTCCCTTCAGTAAACTGAGCTCTGTCGCCACATTTCTTCACCCTGATTTTCCTCATCCATGGTCCATTGCTTCCTTCTCCCTGCAAGGGGTTTCTCCTTCAGCCCCATCAGTGCTATCCATCATCAGCATCCTCTTGTCTCAAAGCCATGGCTGATGCTGCTAAATTGATTATTTCTACAGTTACCCAAGACAAAGCTGCTGAATTTCCCCCTCCAGTGAACATGCATCTCTACTCCTGCTGATGTCATCTCCAAATACCTTATGAAGTTTCGAACTTTTACCACATAACAAGCTCAACAGAAATCAAATCTCTCTCCTGGAGAGATCCCCAAGCTTTCTGTACATGCCTCTGCATAAGTGGCATGAAGCAAAACAATCTCATCACCTCTGTAACATTTTTAATTGTGATAAAGATGTGTGACATCCATCAGAAGCCCACGCAGTCACTTGGCAATGAAACTTCTAACTTTTGAGACTTTCTGAACTCCTAAGAGAAGAGATGATATATTAATATTACCACAGAGGAAAGATAATTAATTTTTTAAAAAAATTAATGAAGATGCTATATTTTAAGAAACTAATAGTTAAGCCAATCTGATTAGTGCCATATGGAGAGTGTTTTGTGCAATGGACACCACGGTTACTAGCATGAGGCAGAAGTAATTCTTCCTATTTATATATGGGGAAAAAAAGCATGAGTGTTGATGCTCCAGGAATGTGGCAAACGATGAGATTGGCACAAATCCACAAGAGATGCTTTTTGCTGTGTGACCCACCCACTAACATGAAAGAAACACTTTTCTGAGTACCTGGAGCCGTTAGGTCTCACAAAATTTCTTTCCCTTATAATGTGGCTTGCTGTAAGTTCAGCTGCAGGTATGGCAAAACAGAGACAGCTGTGATGGCTTTTAAAAGGCTGTCTGGATTTTTAAAAGGTAAATGAGTGACAAAGGGAGGGGGGGAAAGCAGAACTTGGCTTCAACAATCCACTTGGAATACTGGAGTTAAAACTAGCAGGTTAAGGAGGCATCCATAAATTCAAACATTTACATAATAAAGCTACATTTAGTTTGCATTCCTTGGTGGAGCTGTGCAATTTATTTATAAAATATGTGTCTTCATTTACTAGTCTTTCCAACCCTGGGATACATAATATATTCTGGAGGGTTGAGGGAAATGGATTTCTACCTAGTCTGTACTCACCACTGCAGAGATTTATGCCAAACTTCCTATCTAAACTCCATCCATTAAACCTGTACTGTTCTTAGACCAGACTTCTCCATCCTTAATGCCCTTTCCACAGGAATATTAAGTCTTAATATAGACACAAGATCAACTTTTAATAATAATAGTCCTTCTCTTGTAATTTTGTGAGTAATAAAGATATCAAAGGTTATAATCCTTACCATTATTTTCTAAGTCATCTCATTAAGGTATGTGGTTTCTGTGTCTTTCAAGAAACTTTGTGTCAGGATAAGGCATGCAAAAGTCTTTAGTTACATAAATTTCACCATCCATTTCAGACCATACTCACTTTATTGGATTTAAATTAGCAGAAGGAATGTGTTTCATATGAGCCCTATATTAAGGGGCTTTTTTTTTTGGTTTTCACAACTCTTTCAGTGCTGGAGACCATGTTAAGAGAAGCAAGGAATCTTCTCCCTGGCACTACAAAATCCCTCCTTCCCTTCTTTGTCACACTGGCAGACATTTCCCTTGCCTCCCTGTCTTCTTTCTTTTGGATAAGTTAACCAAGCAAACACCCCTATCAGGAGAAACATTTAAAAAGTGCCTCTATGTGCTTCAAGAGCAACAGTGACTCCTCTGACACCCTTCTTTTTTAACCAGTTCTTTCCTTTTTGTCAACAGGATAGCAGCCAAGGAATCCGTGAATCTTATGTCAACACAGAGCTTAGGAATTGTGTTTGGACCAACACTCCTGAGACCTGAAAAGGAGACAGGGAACATGGCAGTCCACATGCTGTACCAAAATCAGATAGTTGAACTTATGCTGAGCGAGTACAGCAAGATCTTCAGCTCGGAGGAAGACTGACAGACAGGGCCTGTTATTGAAAACGTTCACATCTGTCTTGATGTCTAATATTTTTACATTTCTGTAAACATATTTCTGAAATATTTCTTTTTCTTTCAAGTGACAGATGCCTCATTTTGTGCAAACTTAATGATGATTTTGTGTCTAATTTTCAAACATTGGAATAAAAAATATTGTCAACATTTGCCTATATGTATTCTGCATTAACCCTTTGAGAGTTTCATTATGCTAGCACTCCAAGTGTCACTTTTTCTGCAAGCTGAGCATACAGCATATGGCCCTAGACCATAGAAAATGCTGTTTACCAACATATGCAATGGCACAGAAAGACAGATAATAATTGAGGAGGTTTGTGGAAAATGGATTAAAGTATGTATATTTAAAGCAATGAATTAAAGCAGTGACACAAGATCATTCATAGCTAATCTGAGTATAATTTACCTTTCTCTTTGATATACGTTGAAAATTAAAGACATGATGAATAATCATTTGTCTACCCCGAGAGCTGGGAAAAAAAATTGCATTTAATGCTTTTAAACAAATAAAATAAACAAACACAAACAAAATGAGAATGTCACCATTTGCATAACAGTGCCTAAAAGAAATTAAAAATGGAATTGGAACTTTGGCATTTTTACTTAAACGCAGTACATGAAATGAAGACATTGCATGACTGCTCATTTTAATGTAACATCCATTTTGATTCTTCATCACACTGTACATCTGCCCGCTTTCCCCAGCTATCTCATGTTCTGTAGCATTTGTATTGTGCTCCTGAGGATGCTTTATTGGTGAACTACATTAAATTCATCTAGAAAGAACTTTAAAAAAAAAGCCTTTTCATATGCCCTTAGGATTACTTGGCTAGACTTGAATCAATTTATGCATTTGATGGTTAGTTTCAGTTGTCATGGATAAACAAAAGGGTAACTGTCTAGAATATATCAAATATTGTTTCATTTTGAAATGTATGTTTCCAGCTATACACATCTCCTACCCTGTTTTGTAAAAGTATTCTGCTGATAAAATGTAGACTTATGTTTGACAGCTTTTTAATCAAGTTCAAAGAGAATAAATAAAACTAATCCAGTGTGGTAAAGAGTCTGTCTGGTTATCGATTTGTTCATAAAATGAAAAATAAACCATGTAAATAAGATGTGTGAAACACAGATCCAGAAGCAAATATTTAATGCAATTAAAGACCCCAAAACATAGGATTAATGCATAGGTCTGCTGTGCATGAGAGATATGTCTTCAATATCACCTCAGCAGATCCTGGGCTGCTTCAGTTTTTACTCGGCATTGTTGTGAAGAATTCCATGTTATTCTGGAAAGGTCACTCCTTGGAGTGGTCATTTATGGGAACAAATAAATAATGAGGCCTGATGGTTAACTAAGACCAGGCTCTTTCATCAGGTGCTAACACAGGCAGAAAACACCAAGAAAACATAAAAACCAGCCCTGAGATGGTTTTTATGACTGCTCACATGTCAGAAAAATCAAGCAAAACAGAGAGGTAGTGACCAGTAATTAAAATGAAAAACACGAAACCAAACAAAAATCTCCCTCGTATCACAAATATCCAGCTCAATAACTTCTGAACAAAACTATAATGTACTGGAGAGCCCAGATTCACTTTATGTTCAAGAAAATATTTTTCATGTTAATGTCAAGCCATGAGTACTTAAACAGTGATGCTTTTCAGGATCATCATCTATAGACTCTTTTAATAGCAACAAACCAGGCGCTGTTTATAGCCTGTGGAAATGACTGGAAGAAAGATAGTCAGAAGTTCAGTCTATTCCTTAATAAAGACCATTCACATTATGGCCCCACGGGTGCTCACAATCATGCTATTGAAGTAATTTCTGCTATTACTGGAAATGAAAAGTTCACTTGTTACTTGGAGCCTGTTGCACTCAGAAGAAAAGATTCTTAATTAATTAATTAATCTTCTTTCAGGCTTTCTTCGGAGCATGGAGACTCCTCTTGTCTGGTTTTTGTAAGACAAGGCTTATGAAATGCACCATATCTCTCTCAAGATCAACTGGTTTAAAGGGGGGGGGAAAAAAAATCAAGGAAACTTTTGGACACACGAGCTTTTCTTTGGGTTTGAAGGGTTCCTTACATGAACATTGTAAAAAAGTGCTGACTGCTCTGCTAAATGCTCTGTTACATTGCAGCCTGGACGTGGGCAGACAATCTGGGGGGACACAAGTGGCTCTCACCAGAGGAGTGTATAAATCCAGGGCCTGTAGCAGATGCCTTTCTTTTCTCATCTCGACAACACAAAGGAATGGCCATGCCTTGCTACCAAGCTGCTTCCTTCCCCAAGAGACCAATTCTTCCTGTCTCTCTTAATACATACATTAATTTAATGGGAAAAATTACTGACTCAACCATTAGTCAAAGAGCCAGCCCTTCAAGCCCTGCCATCAGCAGAAACCAGAAGGATAAAGGAGGGGAAGAGTAGGAAAAAAATAAAAATAAAAAAAAAATGTTCAAGCCTTAACTGCAGCAGGGTTTCTTTCTCCTCCTGCTCAGGCAGTTTGCTCTTTATTACCCAAGCTCACAGCCCAGGACTCAGACAGACTCTCACTGCTGGACATAAACATTTCTAAATCCCAAAAGTGTCCAAGTTTTGCAATTCACCAAGGCTGTACTGCCACCACATTGCTCTTCCAATTGTTACTTATTGGAATATTCACTATCACTTGGTAGCAGTTCTGCTCAAACTCTGCTAAATATTTAGCAAGTCAAAATTAGACTTGCAGAAGACCTTTCTTTTTCAGGAGCCAGCATCAGTTTGAGAAGGGCCATAGATATTTTGAGCAAGGAGCTATTAATGGTAAATGATCAGAAAAATGAAGGCTGAAAATGCAGCAGAGACAAATATGTCCAAGGATCACTGTTTCTCCGCATCTTCTCCCTGTGAAGAGCATCTTCTACTCAAACTCATCTGAGAAGCACGAGCACAAAACTGGGACTGATTCAGTAAGAGGAGATATCAGAAATAAACCTCTAACTGAACCAAAAAAGGGCATTTCCAGCTACAAAATTTTCCTCATTAAAATAAAGGTAAAACATCAGTGTATTGAATTGTAAGCTTTAGTGAGAGACTGTCGGTTTTTAACTCAAGAAATTCTACTCCAAAGCAGGATTTCTACAACAATTATGAGACACACTGACTTGCTGAGCTACAGCTAAAAGAGGAGACAAACTCCCCTGAACAATTCTTTATTCCTCTTTTTATTTACATACATGTAGATAAACATTTTTTGGAGGCAGCATACATTTTAACAGTTCTTTCATTCTCTGCCAGCACAGTGCAGGTAACACTCAGCCTTTTTTTGCAAGCACCCCGTGCTGCAGCAGAGCCTTAGGCTGTCGTTCAGCCCAAGGCACTCAAGAAGTTCAGCTAATCAATTTCCACACAGGACACAGACCGTGGGTAGAGCTGGGACGAAAGCTGGGAAGGGAGTTGGGCCCGCAGTCACCCCTGCAATCAGGCAGGGTGTAGATTTTACATGGCTAATCCTCAGAGGAGGCTGGCAAACAGCAGGTCCCTGCACGGCGCTCCTGATGCAGGAAGGAAACCTGGAGCTCAGGGAAGCTGAGCATCATCAGAGGCGTGGGTCTCATCACAGCTCCTGGGCTCTGCAGGATGCAAAAATGGAGCCCAAGGCAGTTGTTTTGTAGAACATAGGAGCCTTTCCTAGCACCCACTTTGGGTTAAAAATCAACAACTTTCCCTAAAGGTCAAGGGACAAACAAGTGGCCTGTGGAGGTCAGGCTGAACCCAAAACTTTCTCTTCAAGAAATGCTTCAGGATGCTACTAAAGCAACAATCTCATCCTTGTGCCAATTTCCCACGAGTGATCACAGCAAATGAATGTCCTCTACCATCACTCCAGGCTATTTTTACACTACACAACCTCATACTTCCAAACATACCTGAAATATTGTGTCCAATTTTACTTAGAGAGCCTTGTTGCAAAGATTTATTTCATGTTGGGTAGAGAACATGAGCCCTCACTACTGTTTTTCACACAAAACAAACATTGATGTTTAAAATAAAGATGAATTCCATACTCAGGACAGTTGGGGATGCAATGCCACTGCACATAAATGTGTGAGAAACTGAGGCACAGAGACACATGTGTCAAAAGAGAACTTTCTATTTTAGTGCTCTCTTTATTCAGACCCATCTTTCTTGTTTTTTTCCCCCTTGCTTTTTAAGTAGGCTCATAGAATGGTTCGGGTTGGAAGGAACCTTAAAAATCACTTCATTCCAAAGCCCTGCCTTGGGCAGGGACACCTTCCATTATCCCAGGTTGTTCCATACCCCATCCAACCTGGCCTTGAACACTTCCAGGAATGTGGAGTCCACAGACATTCTGGGCAAACTGTGCCAGGACCTCACCTCCCTCACAGACACTTTCTATTCACCGCTAATAATCAGAGATTTGGGGTTTTGCAGGCACCCAGCCCTGCAACCCAAGAGCAGGGCAACCTCAGAGACCACAGAACAGAATGAAATTTGTCTTGCAGTGCCTTGACCATGGTGAAGTTTTCTGACTTTCTATAATTTGCCCTTAAACCCTCAGAAATGCTTCAAAGGTGCTGGGAATGCACCATCTCCCACCAAAGCAGGCTGTCTGCACCTCCAAGATACCTGGGGCCACCCCTTACGCCTTCAGTGGAAGTTGAAGGCTTTGTTCAACAAGTTTAAGAGGGGCCACAAAACACTGCAAGTTCAGATTGAGTGCAAATTAGTTATCCACAAAACACCACCATTTTAGAGCACATTTCAGTTAATAAAATGCAGACTCAAATTCCACACGGTTCTTCTCTCCTCTTTGTCAAAAGGCAATTTCTGCGCTCAGCTCTTCTCCATAAGTTTTTTTGGCTGCATTTCTGGTGCATAAAGGGAACAACCACCTCTCCACCAGTGATTTATATGTTGTCTCAAAGCTTTCAAAGAAGCAGCTCAGAAGCTTTTTGGTTACAATTTGGGGTAGGTGTTGGTATGGTCTCTGCTCTGGAAAATTAAAGTGACCATACTGAAAGTGGTTTGACCAGCCCATTTCTCAGGCTCCAGCCTGCCCATTGCAGTAACAAAGGTAGAAAAAGTCCAGTGTTATGTCAACCTTTCCCACAGGGGATGTTTCTTTGCAGCACCAGGCAGTAAATGGTTTTAAATAAATGGCTGAACACCCTGTATACAGTTCTGTCTTTATGTAGTTTCTGTCACTTATTATCCATTTTTAATCCTGCTAGGCTCTTTGTCTTAATGGTATCTGATGAATTTCCCAGGTTAATTATGCACCATGTAAGAAAATATTTTACTTGTATCACTTTTAAATTCATTAGCTTTTAGTACCATTGTATAGCACTCTGCTTGCTCTTGATTTATGGGAAAGGCTAAATAGGATCATCTGAGTGACCTCTCCTGGCAATTCACTCTCCTATATACCACTAACACATCACCTCTCATTTGTCTCTTAATCAATTTAACCTTCCCTCAAATGGAAGATCTGCCACACCTCTTATAACTTGCTCTGTCTTTCACTGGATGCTCTGTGCATCTATTCTGCCTTTTAGAACCAAGCTCTTAAGCATCCAAGGGGGAAGAATCCTTAATATTTTCATTATTGAACCCTTTACAGCTCTTAAAATAATCAAGCTTCTTGTTTGTGTCTGATTTCTGCTCTGCACTGAAGAACTGAACTGTCCTTATTGCCTGGACCAGGTTCACAAGGGAATTTGGGGAATTAAATGCTATTTTTGTCTATACAGAGAATGTGCCAGTGCTGCTGCTTTCTCCCTTGTGGCTACTTCACCTTGCAGCTCTCCAAATTTCCATCAGCAGCTTCAGCCACATAACCCTGGCTATCTGGTACCTGCCTGGACCAACTCTTATCTTGGGCCCCTTGCAGTCTTTTACCCACAGGGCAGGTGGGTAAAAGGGTGAGCAGGGTCTGCTTCTGCCCTTTGTTGTTGCAAATTTAAAATGCCAGCTCAGGGACACGGGGCTTGGAACCCGCTACAAAGGTCCTGCACAGTTCATCAGCTCCCCCAGCACAGCTGCAGTGTGGGGCTGGATCCCCACCCTCCCATGGGGAGGCACATGGGCGATGCTGTGCACACTCTTGTTTTTCAGCTGGAGGACCCACATTTTCACAGAACCACAGATTCCACACACCCCCAGGCCACGCAGTGCTGCAGGAGCACAGAGCTGGTGCTCACCTTGCTCCACAGGACACCGAGTTCAGACAAAGCAACACAATAGCACGGCTTACTCCAGATTTACGGGGCGTTGTTGGTTGAAAAACAAATCAAATTCCCTCTTGTGTTTATGATGTGCTTTACCTCAAATGGGAGAACTGAAAAATAAGGCAACTACCTTAAACAAACACGCCCTAAGATGCAAAATGTGAGCACCTTCCTTAGACCTCTGGTGCTATTCTTTTTCACATTGTGTCTCTTTGAAGTGCACATAGCCAAAACCATTGGCAGTGCTTTCCCTCTGATGCTGCAGTTTTTGAGAGTATTATGCATATTGCAGATGCGGTTTTTTTGCACTAGATTGAAAAAAAGAAATAATCTTATTAAAAATGTAAAAGGATTTCAGGGTTCTGTGCATACTCAGAGAAAAGAGAGATGTCAACAATAAACATGCCATCTGAACAATACGGAAGGACCTCTGTCCCATGGGCATAATAGATGTTTTATTAATAACTTGCTTTTATATATTTTTCTCATTTCCCAAAACAAAGGGAGGAGGGGGGAAAAATGAAAAAAAGAAAAAAAAAAAAAAATGAATGGGTTTGGAAATCAAAACATTTCCTTGACTGGACAATTGAACACAGCGGGATAAATTGAGACCTGGTGCATTTTCTGGGTCTGTGTTCTCCTGTCCTGGGTGTATTTCTTACATCTGATGGGGGGAAAGCCCCCCTGGTTCTCCAGAGTTTATCATGGACTACATCAGCTCCAGCTAATGGATTGAAAAGTTGGGTCTTTTAAGTGGCTTCAGCAGACTCAGCACAAGCTGAAAAAGATGTTACTCATTGTCTGAGACTGCTGGACATGGTGTAAGAAAGGAGAGAGAGGACAGGGGCCACTTTTTACCTATTCTGGAAGAAACAGCAACTCTGACACAGGAAACTAATACTTTTCCTGATTTAAGTCAGCCTTGTTTTGCCAAGTAGATGCCTCAGGAATGGATAAAAGGGACAGATGAGTCTTTGCTCCTCTAGGTGCCTTCAACAGGAGTGCATGTCCAGACCATGAGGTCTGGCCCATATCAAGTGATTAGGTCCAGGGAATGGTCACCCTCCAGAGGCATTTTACCCTCTTTATTCACTCTCTTTACCATGATATATTTTCCTCCCCTCACACAGAGCCTGTGTTTCAGGTAATTGAGACCTCTTTGGAAATGCTGTTCCTACAGTGCAGGCCCTCAGTGAACCAGTTTTTCATCCCAAATGGCTTTCATAAACCTAGGCAAATATGGCAGGGGGATAGAGGGACATGGGATGAATTAAGGCATGGGGTGTTGGAAAAATATGATCTTTAAGATCCCTTCCAACCCAAACCATCCTATGATTCTGTTCTATGAAGGGAAAGAGCACCTAAAGTAATTTTCCTCTTCCATTTTCTGCCACTGTACATGACCTGGCCTATTATAGAACAACACTTACATTTTGTTTTTTGGATAGTCTACCTGTACATATAGATGGAAAATATTATGGAAATAGATGCTTCTAGAGAAATCTGTGATGTTCTTAGAGGCTGAGAAAGAGGAGGGCTCCACCTCAGAAGCAATGCCATTTATCCCTAAGATCATCAGTAGGTATTTGCTAGGAAAGTATTGCTTTGGAGCAAATAAAGAGAGGTGAACCTTAAGATCCATGGCCAGAGGGTCTACAGGCTCCTCTCAGGCACTAGAATACTTTTCCAGTTTGCAGAAATTCCTATTTACTCACATAAAGCTTTAATTGGTTCCTATCCCAAATAGTTCCTACCCAGATTAGATTTTACCCTGTGAAGGCCAAAACCTTTTTTTAATTCTTTTCTTACTTGCATGGTTGGGGATTCATTCATAGAAGAATTGGAACATTTGACCCCAGACATGCCCAAGTGCAGAAGGAATCCTTCACTTGCATATCAGCTTGGGATGCCTTTTTCTGCCTTACACAAATTCACTTTGCAAGGCTGCAGGGGTCACAAGCTGTGCTTCTTGCCTTTCCTAGGGACACTCTCCAGTGAAAGAAACCAGGGAAACTCACTGGACAGAAAGGAATAAGCTGTCTAATTAAGAAGCAAGTGTGCATCTGTCTCAGGCCACTTGCCAAGCATAATGTGGTGGGGAGGCAAATCATTGTGCTGCTGGAAACTGCTCCCTTTGGGCTGGCTGACTCCAGAAGTGCAGGGGACAGACGCCTCTCAGTCAGGTTCAGGACTTTCTGTGCCCACCTAATGCTGAGGAAGTTGTGGGATTTGTCAAAAGTCCATCTGAACACAAACATGCCAAGGGGTTCCTGAAGCTCAGACAGCTCTGAATGCTGACTCTGATTTACTTATTTAAAGCTACACCTTGCACGGCTGTGAAATCAGAGGTACAAGTGCACAGTAGCAGATGTGCCTCACTTTTATCTCCAGGAACCTGTGGCCAGACTGTGACAAAATGAGCCCAGATGTGGCAGGTGTCACCAGGTGGTGGGAGGAAAAGGAGCATGGGAGGACTCTGTCAAAATGGACAGACAGCTCAGCAGGAAAAAGCCGGATCACTTGGGAAATTTGGAACATCCCATATTTTCTGATACCCTCCCAAGAGACTCTGCTCATGGAAAGAAGTCTCCTGAACACCTGAGACTGGAGCTTGATGAAAAAGCTATTCCTGCTCTTGAAACTCATGCTGTCACTATAGGCAGAATTCCAAATGTTCCTACTGTTCCTAATGATTTTATTAATTTCACATGTATCATTCTGAAGTTAATAAGGGAAGAGGTGAGAGAGAAAGGGAGGTAGCCAGACACCCCATGAACAAACAAGAGACCCCTAAGCACCATCCTGCTACCACAGATGATGCAGGTGAGATCAGTGTCCATGATACCAATAATGATTTTGGCAAGTGTATAATTTTTCAACCTTCATCCATCTTCTAGAAAAAAAAAAGTCACTGTGGTACTGATTTCTCTTACACAGTCACTCTTTAGCCAGTAAGGTCCTGAGGTGGCCTCTACCATCCTTGTGGTCTGAGGAGCACATGGAGAGACTGATGCAGAGCATAGATCAGATGTCAAAATCCTTTTTAACCCTTTTTCTCTCCTCTTCATCAACCAAACCTACAAATGCTTCAAGCGGTGTCTCATGTTAGGTTAGATATTGGGAAGAAATTATTCCCTGTGAGGCTGGTGAGGCCCTGACATAGGTTGCCCAGAAGAAGCTGTGGCTGCCCCTGGATATCTGGGAGTGTGCAAGGCCAGGCTGGACAGGGCTTGGAGCAACCTGGGACAGTGGAAGGTGTCCCTGCCTATTTAAAGGGGGTGGAACAAGACAAGCTTTAAGATCCTTTCCACCCCAAACCATCCTGTGACCCTATGATTCTGTGAAATACATGTGAAAGAGATCCCAGCTCACACAGAAACATCTTTGCTTAACATCCACCCCGTTGATGACTGTAACTTAATTACCGCGCATACTGTACCGGTGACAGTAAATATTAGTGCTGTGTGCCACAGAACAAATATCCCGTGATGAAAAATTCAAACGGTATCGAGCTTTTCATTAGTGCACTAATGGCTTTCTCACACATTCAGCTCATTTTTAACTCGACCTGCTAGGGGAAGGAAATGACATACTTTCTGTTGAATAAGACAGTGCCGAGATTACATGAAGGTGCGTTTTTATGGGTAAAGAAACGTATGCCACATTAATCTATTTTTATGCCTTGCAGTAGGTGCTGATGAGTCATTTGAATGCCAAGTTTCATTAGTAAATTGGGAGGGATATAGGCAGCTCTGTGCTAAAATAAAAATGTATATTTCATTTAAGAATGCAAAAAAAAAAAAAATTTTCAGCAGTGCTGCAGAATGTCTTAGAACACTAAGTAGGATTGTAGGATGTAAGGATTACATCTTAGAACCCTGTTTATGAAGGCAATTTTTTTTGTCCATAAAATGCACATTAGTAATACAATCTGCCCAATGTTGTATTGTTCTATCATTTCTCTATGGATCATATTAGTCAGTGTCCTGTTAACATCCATTTTATCATACTGTCCTAATATTATATTGAAATGAGATCTGGCACTTTTGGGGTCCTGTGCAAGATGAAAAAATGGGTCTCCAGCAGTCTTCCTCTTAGATATAATTGAAAAAGAGGCAGGCATGAGGGCATGCTGTGATTCACGCTGCCGGAGAGTGATCTGGAATCATTCAGATGATGAGTACATAGAGAATGCCGCGCACAGAAAGATGGCAATTTGCTGTACTAATGTTTTGAAAATGAAAATTTCTAGCTGTTTTGCAGAGGAGCTTAGTAGGAAAGGCAGAAGGAAGAAAAAAATGATAAAATCTTTTATAGTTAAGTCAGATTATTTCTGTTGTTTTTGGAGAGGCTGCACAAAGAAATGTGCTTTCTGGAGAATGGTATAAAGCGTAAATGAATATTGCTTTATTGACCAAAATAGGTATAAAATACAAGAAATGGACAGAAAACAGCAAATGAGGAAAATTCTATCCCATTCCTTGACGAGCAGTTTTACAGAGGGATCCAGGGGTACCTTTCAGGCTCCTTAAACCAAATCTTGGATCCCCACTGTGGCCACTTAGCCATAGGGATGGACACCCACAAACACGCAGTACTTCAAGCCCATAAGCCTATATTTCTGCCATCAAGCCCAATTTCCAACAGCCAAGCTGCCTGACAAGCCCCAGCAGGAATGAAAACAATGCTTCTCCCTCCTTCCAAATAGATGATAACTAATGATACCAATGTCCTATTCCTCTGGTGCTTCCACCAAGCTTTAATACTAACAAATAAATCAAACCACCACTTCCAACCTTTGTTCAGTATCTATGCTGTCAGTACTGATGCACAGTCAGTATTAAAATGTTATTTTTGTTTTTCTTCTCGTCCTTTGTTTTGACTAGCTTTGTTCTTGATATCATCATTTGGTATTAAATGAAGAAAATTCAGTACTAAATTATGTCACTTTCTTCAGGATTTTGTTGTTAAAGACTGCCAAGCTCATGCAGCTGGCCTGTCCCCAAGAGAGTGACCCAGCCACCTGACCTGAGTCCTCTTCAAGGAATTGAACCAATCTCCTGTAAAAATCCAGCTCTGTCTTTGGGACACTGGGGATTCACTCAGAGATCTGCAGAGAGAGCAGGACCACAGGGCTTGGCTCAACCTTCCAACATCCAGGGGAACATTTCATCATCAAATACATGAAAAATTATCCATTTTAGTGAATATTCTTTTCAGAAACCATGTTGTACAGTAACAACTCCTCTATCTGCATGTTGGAGCAGACAGGATCAATTCCAGTGTTGTTCAGCAGGATTTAAAATATGGTACATCCAATTTTTTCCCTCCATTTTATAGTTTAAGTTCCTCTCGCTACCCCTCACCATCCCGTGCCTTTGTTGGTGACATTTTTAAATCATCATTCCCTGCTCTCCTTAATGGATCTGGTTTTACCATTGCTATTTAAATTTTTTATAAGTCTCTGTACACTGAAACAGTCGAAGTGTGATCTTTCCAGAGGAAGGAGGAGGCTCCTTTGCTTAGGAGGAATATATGTTCTTTGTAGGGCTCTGAATGACCCAAAAAATAGATGGTTCCTGGGAAAACACTGCCAAGCACCAAGATGGGCAGTTTACTACACGTGCAAGTCCAGGTGAACAGGGAATCTTCAAGAAACTCCCATTGAGCTGAAACTGGGACCATTTTATAGCTTTCAGTTTTGAGGTCACAGTCACCCGGACTGGAAACTCAAAAATGACTTCAAAAAGGCAAATGCTAACTAGATTTCACACTAGATTTCATTTTACTTGGCATTACAGAAAGAATGCAGGTATTAAATAGACTGTTTCCTGTATACAATAAGGTTAATTAGTAGCAAGGGATGGAAATCAGTGTAGACATAACTCTTTTAGACAGGTATCAAAAATAATCCCCTGATCCCCACAGACCCCAGCTGCACTGAAAGAAGAACAATATAAAAGATTCTTTAAAAGAAATTTTTCAAACATTCTCCAGGTGTCCCAGCTATATTTAAATAGGCCTGTGGCCCCATGTGTACTCCAACCCTTTCTGCTCTACAGTTCCCTTGCTCCAAGTTAAATGAGCAGAGTACTTGCACAGAATTTTGAGGTGCAACATAAAGGATTTCTGTACAAAGAGGCTGGGATTGCAAACCGAGACAGACAGGGGAACAAAAAGAAGAATATATTCTGGACTGAATGGGACTTCCCTAAGCTCCTTATCAATAAGGTTAATAAGGGTCCATGCAATTTACTGATCACTACGATGCAACAACTGGGCTAAAGCTATAAAGAAGCTGCACAGATACCAGCTTTTTGTGCTTCTCATGGCCCACCACATTAAAGTCCCTTTACCCTTCCCCTGTCACCCCACTCAAGAGAATAAACTCCAGTCTGTGTGATTGGCCTTGCTAAAATCCCTGGTCTGCTATTACGCTTCTACCTGCCCTAGTTAAGCAGATTAATAGTTATTTCCTTGAATTTGATCCTCCAGTCCCTTTGTAATTGAAGCAGTAATGCTCAGATATTTCTAAAAATGTATTTCTGAAAAATACATTTCCTTTTTTCTCCGGTTTAATTTTGTTATCCTCAATCATATGCATGATAGAAAAAAAATCCCAAACTTCTATCTCCTTTATAAAATACATGTCATATCAAAAAGGTGACAAGAGGGGGAAAAGTAATTAGTGAGTTCACAGAGTTCAGTAGAAAAGTTAAAATAGAGTAACACATTACTTTTTATGTTAAGATTTCACAAGACAAATCTTGCCTGTGTTTTAATTGCATGTGACCCTGGCAGTCCCACTCTGAAATGAAGTGCCGTAAAATTAAAGATGACAGACGCTCAAAACAAGTCTTGTGATCTTGATTAAACTACAAAGACCACACTTTTCTCTCTGCTGCAACTCAGATATGATGGGCTGTTTTATTTGGGGAATTGCTTCATTAATGCTTTCTTTGACTAGACATGTTTATTATAAAAAAATACTGAATATGGTGATATCTTGCATAGCTAAATAAAGTCTAAAAGACAAGTAAAAAATTAGGAATCTTTAAATAAGCTCAAGACTTAAATGCTTCTTTTAAAGATCATGGGCATCTGTAGAAGGAGGTGCCAAGCATGCACCTGGAGGTACCAGCAGTGCAGGAGGTACCTGCACCGTTCCCTACCTATTCTGAAAAATAAAAGGGTTTTTTTTTCCAATTATGTCTGTAAGAACCAAATTGATTGTTCTGACAGTATTATCTGATGA
>NW_027269270.1:32430000-32462500 GCF_023055355.1 Agelaius tricolor
AGGGGGTTAAACAGCCACACAATGGGTCAACATTTGTCTAAGGGCTCATCTCTGCAGCAGTTTGGTTTCAAAATGAGAGGGTCTGTACTGCAGTTAATCAAAAGGACAATAGTTTTGTTTTCAGTTCATACTGTACTTCAGGCCAAATAAAGTGGTCCCAGTGTGTGCAGAAAAATCCCACTGGCTGCCTGCATATTTATTTTTTTCCAAAAAAACTTTGTATTAGTTTGCCATTTTTCAATTGCTGGATGTTGTTCCAGCCTTGGCCCGTCCCAGTCTATGGCACCACTGAAGTTCAAAGGAATTTGGAGCATTTGCTTGCAAAATAAAACAAAAGGCATCTGAAAAAGGGTCAGATAACCCAAACCTGCAGCCTGAGCCTCCCCAGTTCATACAGGGAGCCATGCAGGCTGGAAAGTCCTCCCCAAAACTGCAAAAAACCTTTGCCAATAGAGCATTACACACTGATTTTTGGGAGCATGTTGAACAGCAGATACCTTTCCATTATTCAGCTGTGTCCTGATCCAGGCAGGCCAAAACTTCTGCAATTATATTCTCACACACACACACACACACACACTGCACCTCAATATGAAAACAAATTTGCTTACTGAGTGCAATCACAGTATTAAATTAGTCCACTACCAAATGTACTAGGGGAGGATAAGGAGATGCCTTTATTATTTAAACTAAAAGTGACATGATTAATTTACCCTGATGGTATTCTATGACAGGGATAAAACAGGCAATGGAACACAAAGAAGGACCAAAAGGGAAAGAGAGGGAGAAAAGCAAGTTTAGGCTGTAAGGATTTACTTATATATGTCCTTGTAGCCATAATAATGCTAATACCACCCTAAAAATTGTTTTTTTCTAGCCTGTGAAGTAAGAGTTGAAGGTTTCACAGTGTGTGTAACTCAGGTGTCAATGAAAGCTCTGAAATACTGGGGAAATAATTTCATTTTTCTATTGGGGTATGAGTCATACAGAAAATATCAGAACTCCTTATTGGCAAAGAAAAGTGCTAAAAAAGGCTGAATTAAAGGTTACATACAACCTAGCTG
Organism: Agelaius tricolor; assembly: GCF_023055355.1. NCBI lineage: Eukaryota > Metazoa > Chordata > Aves > Passeriformes > Icteridae > Agelaius > Agelaius tricolor. The sequence continues at coordinate 32,431,065 of NW_027269270.1, forward strand.
CAAGATTTCAACAAATTACTGCCAGAAAAGACAACGAGTAGAATATAGAACTTGAATAAAATAATAAGTTGTTCAGCCCAGTGCTGGATTAGGAGTCACTGTAAAACCTATGAACAAAACTAAGGCCTTGGAAGAGGGAAAACTCAGAGTCCTTCCAGCAAACCAGGTAAGCTTCAGAAATCAAATCAATACATTGCAATAGCAACAAGGGTGAATGTATTATTGGTGCAAATAAAATTTACACATTCCCATTCCGATGTTAACAGCTAAAGCAAATGCTCAACAAATCCTAAATAAATTGTATTGACAATGTTAATGCAATCCACCACCAGTACCCATCCATTAAAAAATAGTAAAGCCGTTGTAATTTGAGACACTCAAATCTCTGTTTCTTAATATTGGTGTTATCCAATAAAACACATCCACTGACCGTAATATCTATTTAAAAAATTACTTCCTGCTTTCCTAAGAAATTAAACCAAAAAGCAATAAACATGCTTTATGCAAGCCTTGGCAGTTCTCTAGTTCTGCTTGTTACACATGAGGCAGCTACAGGGAGGACAAGGTAAAAAAGGAAGGGGGAGAAAAAGGGAACTATTTGCCAGCATATTATTTTCAAAGCATTCACTTCAGGGAAGGGTAAGAGTAATACAAGCTATGTTATTCAAGCATCAGATATAAATACATGGATTGTAAAATACCCACTTTCAGATCTGAAATCTAAGTAAAACAATTTATTCTGCTACAACCCTCTTATTACCCTTTAAATTTAGCCAAAGTATTCCCTGCCAAAGATAGATGGAAACATGATGAACAAATCCATCCTTCATGTACTCCAGCAAGAAATTTAGGCCCTATCTTCCAGTCACTCATTTACATATAAAGAGATTTGCTAAAAATTAATAGTATTTTCTATTTTTTATCTGTGTAGAACTTAAATAAATCAACTAGAGTGGATTAGATTTAGCTCAGAAATGATGCAGAAGTGCACTCTGACATTGTCCTGTGTGCAGAGAAAATTTGGTACTTCTCTCTTCTGGACCCACTTGCATGGGAAAAAACAAAGCAACTGAGAAGGGTTTGTGCAATTGGAGTCTTTCAAAGAATAATATCTTTGTAAAAGGTATTTTTTTTAATTTATCCAAAGTGTTTTCCCAAGGACATTCATACCAGAAAGCTGATTGTCTTTCCTCGAGTCCACCACTGATATTCTCCATATTTCAAGCTGAAGACATGGTCATGCATTGATATGACTTCATACCAAGATCTATCCAAGTAATAAAAATTACAAAATAAATTACAAAATTACATATAAATATTTTTAATGTTTTCAAATCCCAAAACCAAAGGAAAACATAAGGACATGAACAACTCTTACACTGTGGTTCCATAGATGAACTGAGCACAGGCTGGAATACTTGAATCAAGAAATTTCTCTTAATCTGCAATGTACTGAAGTAGTGACAGTTCATGAAAACCCTGATCCCACAGTTTTGAATCAGTTCCATTCTCAAACAAAAGTACCTGTAACATCTGTAGTGAAACTGGAGCCACTTGGCATTTTCTCATGAAAACTTGCAGCAAAGAATCTACTGTAAGTTTTGACTTTAAATGGTTTCATTTACTCCCTGAAAATAGTTCAGACTTAGAAAAAAACACCCTGTATCTGATTTCATATGCTTTGGAGGTGGGACTGGCAATTTCACTGAAGCTACAAATGAAGCTGAAATCTCAGAGTTATAAAGCTAAACAAAACAAAAAGAAAAATGTGCAAAATTCTGTGAAACAAATGATGTGAATTTCGCACAGCTGTACTCAGGGCATAACTGTAAATGAAAAGACCAAACTAATTAGATTATAAGCAGTTGATCTGCCTTATATTGTTTTATCATATGTAGTAGGTATAATATCTCCACATGAATGACTTGAAGCAAGTCATCAACATACTGTGTTCAAGAAAGCTGATCAGATTACAAAGACCTTGTAAGTTTTGCTTGAAGAAGATGAGATTGATGATAACTTCCTACTCACAGTTACCCCAACAAAATTGCTTCATTTCTATTAAACTTCAGGTTTCTGGAGGCACTGTGTCCTGACAAGACCAAATTAAACATAGGAGTTCATTAGCACAAAGCAGACACCAAATGACTGGATGTTATTTTGAATGGGTTTCCCAGCGTCTTTTTAGGAAATCCAATAGGAAAAAAAAAAAAAAGAATCATTTTAGTGGCCGGTTTCCAGCGATAGGATCAATGAGCAATATTTAGGATGCTGGCTGAAAGCCAGATGTAAAGCATCACTGTAGCCCTTAAGTATAGCAAGCTTAATTTTAAGCCTAGGAATAGTCCCACCGAATTTCCCAATCCTCACGTGCTTAAACAGGGGTTTGTGCACATGCACTTCTGTGGAGCAAGGCCAAGGCAGATAAAGTTACTGGCATATTTCTCAGTCTCACTGCAGACCCTTTACACTACATGGAAAGGCTACAAAGTGGGAAAGCTAAAAAAATCCTTGTGCCTAAGTGGGGGGTGCAGTCCATCAGCAAGGCTGCTTCTTGGAAATCCTCTAAGAAGGACCTCTCAGATATCCACTTAAAATATGTGGCAAAGCAGAGACAGTCCGGGGAACAAACATCTTCCACCCTGGTGCAAAGTGTAGCCAACACAGAGGTCGTGCAAGATTTTTGCAATTTGGGCGAGAGAAATTAGAATCCAACATTCAATTCTGTCAAGGAGAGAATTTCTCTCCTCTTACTTTTAAGTGGCATAGGAGGCCACTCATTTTTTCATTTTTCATTTTTTAGGAAAGGCAGATAAAAATGTCAACAACCTGAGCATATCTTTCTCAAATAAGCAAAACACGTGAGGTTTCACTGCACAGAAAAATAACATGAGATGCTCTGGGAACATGCAGCAACGTGGGTGGCCACGATGAAGAATAAGCTTTGGAGTATTTATACAGCAAATAAATATTCACAGACACTGCTATTCCCACTCACTAAAGTTTTGAAAGACATTATTCTCCTACAAGACAGATAAGAGAGAAGAGGTGGGGGGTGAAGGGAAACTATTATGGAATGAGGAATAAAGGCCAGAGCCACGAGCACAAGATTGATGTGAATGCTACAGTAAGCAAAGACCAATTCACTGCTTAAGGGTGTCAAAATGCAGTCCTGGGAGAGAAGAAGAGGCTGAGAAATGAGAAAAGAAAAGGCAAGAGGAGGAATGTATAAAGAACAGCAAATATTAGGGAAATGAAGAAAAATAGAAGGAACCAAATGTCACTCGAAGGGGGTATGAGTGCAATTGCTTCTGCTACTTGGTTAATCCACAAATTAATGAAACCAGAGCAAGCATAAAAAATAAACCATTATTCTACACATTCAGAGGTGAATCTTATAGGTCTCCCAGAATAAAGGCAGATAAGAGTGAGAGAAACAGAAGTGCCAGAGCATACAGCACAAGGACATTACAGCAATTCTACTTTTTCATTCACTGCTTTTACTGGAAAATCTTACAAGTTACAAGATTCAAGGCAAGGCACTGATAAACTGCACTTTCACATTATTTCACTACAGCAACACAGGTATGTGGAGTTTCTCAAGTGATGAAGAATCTGAACAGTTCTGCAAAAACCACTCAAATATTCATATATGTAAAAAAATAATTTATAAGCTTTGACATTGAGTATCAAATATTTAAATAAACTTTCTTGTCCTAATTTTTATTCGCTGACATGGTATGCATATTTCATTGTTTATTTTTTCTAAACCCTTATAAAAAATCTGTTAAATTAAACTCAGTTAACTTTTACACTGTGAGATCCCTGGGTACTTTTAGAGAGGCAGAACTTCATTAATATCAACACCATCCTACAGGTTTCATTCTGCTAAATTTGACAGGGCTTCTTCAGAGGTAACTTTCCCTTTATTGACTTAGAAACACAGTTGGGGAACCTTTTGCGAGGTTGTGAACCAGTATGTGACTTAGGGGTTTGGGGGATTTTTCCTCCTCAAATTTGAGATGTTATGAGACCATAAAGTGTTTTATCATGGCTTGAGGGGGACTGAATTTCTCTTCATTATTTGCTTGCAATCAGAAAATATCGAGCCAGACAGTTCATTCCAAGTTTGTGATTTAAAAGAGAGAAATGAGCAAATATTGAGCCTATCCCTAATTACCCTCTATATTTCTGAATATGCAAATTTGAATGTACTTGGAATTTTCTCTAAGTGATTTGGCAAGTATAAATTACCCTTGCCCTTAAGACTCTGAGCTTCCACAGACAATGCATCAACAGTTGGTGTTAAAAGGCTGCAGCTTCACTCTTAACAATCAATACAAGTTTTCAACAGGAATACACTTAGCCAGCATTAATGCAATTACATTATGTTAAATAATATTAATACCAAAGGCATGTCCATTGCTGGCCTATACCAAAGTCATAACATCCCTCAACAACTGTCTCTACTGTTTAAACATTCATCCAGAAGAGAAAACTCAAACATTTAAGTATGGGGGAAAAAAATATGTAATATTGGACATTGGTTCTTAGATCAACATTTTAGTCCCTTTTTTTTTCCTGTGGAATTGCTGTTTCATAATTTCTGTCGCTTTGAATCAGTTGTGTAATTTATAGATTATGTTTTGGAAAAACACATCTGATTTTTACATCTGCAGATGCATGAAAGGAGTTGCCCATGCTCTGTATAAAAAATCTCTGTGGTGATACGGGGTAAAAACCCGTGACCTCCAAGCACCTGTAACTGGATGTGGGAGATTCATCCATCTTAAAAGCCCACCTGCCATCCCAGGGATACTTTACCAGAATTCATGCTGTGAATATCTTGGTGTTTGCTGCCTGCTGACCCCATTTCAAGGGATGGGCTGGTGAATTTTTCTCCTTCCCAAGTCCCAGCCAGCCAGGTGCAAGGCAGGGTCTGAGGTGTGCTCACACACACTCAAAGTTATCTCTTATGAAAGCGACTTGATGAAGATTCCCAAATTAAATGTCAAGAAACTGGGGCCATGTTTTCCAGGGCAAATATGTGCCAGTGTGGCACCAACAGTAGTTTTCAAATCACTCACTGCCAGGAAGCAAATAATATAAATCCAAACAGGATGTTCTAGGCAGGGGCTAACAAGCTTTGCCTGGTATTGTGAACTATCCAAAAACCCCACAAACTACATTAAAACACTCCTAATGTGAGAATCACACCAGTGCAGAATATTACACCTGCATTAACAGTTTTGAAAATCCCATTAATTGTCCATGTACAATATTAAGTATTCTAAATACAGATTTTCGTATTTGGCCCTTAATACTTCCAGACCTTGAGGACACAAGTTGGTAGCCAAAAGGATGGAGTAAATGCAGAGCTTTACAGATATAATGCCTTTAATTTCCAAAAGCATTTTTAACTGCAATGAATGAATTCCTGGTGACATGAATAATGACATTTTTCTTTTAAAAGAAAATTTCCCTGATCAGGAAGGCATGGAGAATGACAGCCCATCTCATTCCCACCAGTGTCTCCAGTTATACTTCACAATTCAATGGTCCATAGTCTTTCTCTGTATTAGAGAAATGCTTTCCTGTTGAAGGGGAATAAAATGAACACCTCATAGAGGAGTTCCTAAAATTTGAACAGGCATTTGAATGTGCCAAGAGTAGCAGCTGTTTTTGCCAGAAAGCAGATCTGGCAGGCATTTAGTCACAAGGTCACTGCTTATGGGGCTTTCCCAAGAGATGTGATGGAAAGCAAGAAATGTTGGCATGGCACTAGGACAGGTTGTCCTTGATGAACTGGAAGGAGAAGGCTGTTTTGGCCACAGGCACACAGCAGCAGTTTCACTTTAGGGAGGATTGCACAATTTCTTTAGCTTTTTTGTTCACTTTCCCTGCGTTTCAGGTTTGAATAGACCCAAAAAAGTCATATTCACCCGTGCAGGAAGAACTCATGTAACCAAAAATCAGACACGGAGGCATCATGAAATGTAACTGGATATGGCCCCATGGCTATCCACACTCTGTGGAGATTTAAATGCTTCCTGAACTAAGTGACCTAAAACTGTGTGGGCCCCTGTGAATTCTGCAGTTCTGTAACCCTGGAATTTGCTGTGGAAGCTTGCAGGAGGATTATAAATTAGAAACTTCACTTCTCCTAAAAGCATTGAACTGCAGACCCTGCTAGTGGTCTAGATATGAAAAAGGGCTGTCCTCATTGTCTTGCAAAAAAAGAGATGGCCTGGCAGATTGTAGGGAGAAATGGCACATTTATCTTTCTTGATATTAACTCTGAACCACTGAAACAGTAAAATGCATATCTACAATCCCAAATATTTTCTTCCTGGTTGAAATGCTTGGCTGAATGCTGGCTTTTCCAGCCACACACTGCTAAACCCTCAACCGAGACAATGATACATCCCAGTTGATACACCTCCAGATCCCAGTGGATTTAGGAACGAGCAGAAAGCCATCCTGGATTCCAGCACACTTGTGGAGCTGCTCCTGATCACACCCCAGCTATCAGCTCTTGAGATTCAGCTGCATGGGACATCAGGGAGGGGAGTCCAAGCCAAGGCCAGACACTTCCTCCATTCCTCGTGCCAAACACCTGACCGACAATGCCAGCAGCTTCCCACAGCTACCCTGCAGGAATTGCAAAATAATTGGAATTCAAAAAGGAATTGCAAAAAGGAATTGCAGCATTTCTAGCACAAGAACACGTGATAAACTGAAAACTGAAGATAAGAGGATATATGTTATATTTAACTGCATTAGATACGAAAGTTAACAAGCTATGGCTAATGGTTGTATTACTAATTTCTGCAGTTGCATCAATTAAAGAAAACTCCAGTTCTGAAATTACCTGGGTCACCTCTACTGCCCATTTTTCAGTTTCCTGGATGACCAAGGAGCTTAGAAAGGTTTATTGATGAATTTAGCTATCACTTAGTGTTATTCACTGGTCTTTGCTATCTATGATGTCATTTGCTCTGACTGGTTTAAGGGTGGGCAAAGCATCTGAAGACAAGGGCAAAGGAATAAAGGAGATTTGTGAAAAGGAGTGATAGGAAACTCAAAGCCCTCTGAAGTCAGTGCAGAGTACTGTAGTATTCACCCACCTCTTATTTATTGTGAGATTAAAAGCAAAAAAGCATTATGTAACTGTGAAACATTACTGGTATTCTGATACTTAGACAAATGCAGACAATAAAACACTATTATATGAAGTAGCTATCATGGGAGGATTGCTTAATGATCTGGTTATAAAATGCTTCCAGAGGAAGGTGTTTCTTATCTGAAAACTTTACCAGAAACAATTTAATCTTGTCCTTTTTGTCAAAATTCCTATCCCACCCTTTTCTGTTCTGCTTCTTGTTCCACTTAGTGAGTGATGTATTTCTTCCTCCCTATCTCTCCAAACGTGTTGCATGTAAAGGTCAATTCTCTTAACACAGCTTCTGCCCACTCTTCAGCTAATGCATTATAGCACATTATCAAGTTTCCAAACAATTGTTCACTTTTCATTAGAATGTGCTAGGTTTCTCTCCTTCTGCAGTGTTAGTGAAAATGGTGTTGAGTTGTTGACTAGTAATAGGAACAAGCAACTTCTGCCCTTGGAAGTGGGACGGAATTGATTCATCTTATTAAAAACAGACTTTTGTGGAAGCTGGAATTTGTGCTACAAATGTTGATGTTATGAATGTGCAGATAGCTAGTTTTCCAGGATATCCTAACATTTCTATTTTCATGAGTCATTTTCAGCTTCTCATACATCATCTTAGGTCACATTGTTTCATGTTGATGTGACAGAAACGTAACATGCTAAGTCAGGAAAACTAGCTCATACCTGTAAAAGATCCCTTTTTTCCTCCACCATCTTTCTACTATTATCTACATTTTCTCATTTTTCTTTCTCAAGAAAAAAAAAGAAAAAAATTGAAACTTTACTTCCATTTCTGTGCAATGAATGGAGGCCACAAATGTAAAGGAAAACAAAGCTTCAGGTTGGCAAAGAAAGCAATGATCAGGAACTGAGATAAAGAAAGCTCAAGAAAATGAACTCCAGACATAACAGTTGAAAAAAGTTAGATATACTGATGACTACAAAACTAGTTTATGTAATATATATTTTATATCCAAACCAAACAGCTCTTTGAACATTATTGAGGCTATTATTACTTTGAAATAAACATTAGAGAGCTTCAAAGCCAGAGCTACACAATACCCAGTACACATTTACATTTACATCAGAATTAGGATGCAGGTCTTCACAAGCTAATCCACTCCACTGAACACGAGCACACAAAACACTGTACAACAGACACTGCATTTTTACATGAGTCAAAGTACCAGTGTCTTGTACATATCACAGAGATGGTGATAAAAACTCTGTCCAGAAGGGCTGGACCCTGCAGTGGTGAGAGAGCCCAGGACATGACTGCAACTCTACTGTGGCTGATTCTGAATGAGGAGAATGCTTTCTCTCTCCTGATCACATTTCTCCACACTCTCAAACACACCAAAAGCCCCTTGAGATACTCCAAAACTGGAGCTGTTGGTTTCCCGAACCAACCTCCTGCCATCCCCATCAATCTTCTAATCCAAACCAGAACTTTATCAACTCCACCTTGATAAATACACTTTATTACTCAAATTTGAATGAAATTTCTGCTCTATCTTGAGCACTTCCATTCTCTCTTTCATACCTGGGACCATCCTCCTGCAAGCATCTGTAAAACCACTTCTCTGCTCAGCTCAGCTCCAAAACCCCTCCTGCAATGCCTGAAAAAAAACCCTTGACAATGTCTTGGCTACTCATGCACTGAGACTGCTGTCTATCATGTTTATAAATATTGTCTCATCTCTTCTCATACCATCTCGTCAGCCTGTGCCATCTGTTGCTTCCTGTGACATGTGCAGACTGAGCTCTTCACAGCAGCAGAAGCTGCCTTCTTCTGTGCTTGCACTCAGCTCCACCAGTGCCCACCCACTGCACGGTTCCCCAAGGCCACAGAGATGCAGAAAATCAACCAAGCTGATGAGAAAATCCCACCCTACCTTCTCTCCCCTTTGAAGGAGTCCCTGGACAAACCACACAGTGATCGACACGGGGAGGAGCACGGCAAGAGGTAGAGGGAGGTTGTTCTCCCCTCTCTGCTCAGGATGGGGATGTGCTACAGACATAGAAGGTCCAGAAGAGGCAGCTGAGTCCATCAGAAGCCTGGAGAACAGGACCAAAAAGGACATCTTGGGAATGATGGGCCTGTTTCATATATGGAAGAGGACACTGGAGGAAAATCCAATCGCAGTTCCCTCCACTGCTCCCAAATGATGGAGCAAACTCCTCTGTGGAGGCAGCAAACAGGACAAAAGGCAGAGGCCACAAAGTGCAGCTTGGGAGGTTCAGATCAGACATTAGGAAATTGTTATTCATAATCCTCATGGTGGAGGGTGATCAGCCCAGGCAGGTTGTGAACTTTCCTTCCCAGAGCATCTCCAAAGGTCTGTTAAGCACTTCTAACCACTGTTTCCCTTTCTGCCACTTCCCAAGCAATAAAGGTTAAATGCATATTTCATCCCGATAAAATATTAAATGCTTTAAATGCAACAAGACTCTTCAAACACGTCCAACTTTCCATGAGGAATGCTAGATATCCTTCACAATCTGGGAAAAAAACTATTCTCCTGATTGCTCTCAATATATTAGCAACTTCTTTCCACATTCTCTATATCTAGATATTTGAATTAAAATATAAATGGTCATATCTATGTTCTTGAGGTGCTATAAGTTTTGAAATGACAAATAGTAAATGGAAAAAGTCTCCTTCCATCTGCATCACAGAAATTATACACAAGACTTTCCCTCTCTGAAGTTGTCCACATCAACATATAGATCTTATAAACACTTTTATCATGTGGTTTATGCAAATAAAAGCAACTTCATGAAACCACTGTGCATGAGTACCTGCATGCAGATATATGGAAATAAGCAGCAAAAAGAAATCCTGGACATTCAAAACCATTACTCAGACTGGAGAGACAAAAGAGGATTTTTACTCTCGTTGCTATAATGCATTTTATATGCTGCTGATAGCTTTGACTTGGAAATGGCAGCAGGAAAAGGAGTATTACAGCTGTTCTCTCGTGGGGTGAAACTCCTCCCACAGAATCTCTGGAAGCCCCTTAAGGCCCATATTTCAGATGAGACTTTTAGAAGTAGATGACCTCGGGTGCTGAAGTTAATTCTTCCTCTAGTCCTTCACACTATTTACTTCCTGAGTACATTTCAAGACCTTACCTGTTTCCCTCGTTTTTTTTAATGAGATCTGCCTTATTTATTGTTTGGTTGACAAGTTGCAGTTTCCTCTGTTTTACTTGATAAATAGTCAGACTGAATCTCATTATTGCCAGCGTGCTTGATTTCATTCAGTGTGAGCTTGTTGGGCAAAGATAGGAATATATAGAAATAAATATACAGAACAAGCATATGATTGGAATGGAAGGAAAATATTAGTTACATGAACACTATGGATGTGACTACGAATGCACACAGATCTCTAAGCCTCAAAAAGAGTGAGTTTTAACTCGTGGTAGGTCAAGGATATCCATTAGCAGCATCTCCCCTCTGCCCCTGAACGCTGCAGTGGAGCAAAATCAGACCACCAAACTACACAAGGTCTCTTTCTCACACGGTTGAACAACTCCTGCTAAATGAAAACCAGGATGTCTTGAGCACAGCTGTGTCACTCCAGACCTGGAGCAGAGCTTACTGGCACAGCAATCCTGAGTTATGTGGTAAAGTTCTGAAAATCCCTTTTTTTCCCTGTCTCTCTCTCTCTTCTCTCTCTCTTTTTTTTTTTTTTTTATTTTTGTATAATGAGTGTTTAAAAGCTTAGCAAATAGAGTCCTAAAAATGTAATTGTAGCTTGGTAGCACTATTAAATATGTATACTGTGGTCTTTTTGACAATTGGTTTAATCCCTTTATAAAGTCTTCAGAAGTTCCATCACAGAAGCATGGATGCTGTTTTGATCTATTTATTACTCTTAAGTGCTCAGAGAACTGTCCCTATTTTCTAATTAACACTTTTAAAGATAAAAAGCTATGTATTAAATCAATCTGAATGATGGTTGTTTGTGAATCCCACAAGATAAGGCAATTTGCATGTTCACTTTGTACTTACAAACTAAATCTGCACATCTCCAAAGCAGCTCCTTATAATGTAAACCTTTTGTGAGTATTTGTAACTTAAAAGAAAGTTTGGCCTAGTACAGAGGCAGTGCCAATTATCTAAAGGACTTCTTTACTGAACATGATTAAGATACAAAATTATTAGGTTGTTATTTTACATTGTTTGCAGAGAAATTTGAGGAAACTACTTTAGGAACGTTAAGTGTTCTCCTGTTTTGCTTTCTTTCCTTCTTTTTTTCTGAACATGTAATAACATGAGTGCATTAATGAACAAGCAACCAGTCCAAACAGCAGCCAGTTTCCAGATCACACTCAGGTTCAACCTCTTTTGACATGAATTAAATCACTGCTGAATCCAACTGTTCACCATCCTGACTGGGCATTAAGCTGCAGCCCCAACTCCAACACTTTATAAACTGAATTTTAATGCAAGTACTAAATTAGAACAGTGATGTAGCAATGGAATCCAGTTCTGATTACTTAGCACAGTAAACATATTAGCAAAAATAGATATTTCACAGCAGTGAAACAGTCCCTGATCTCAGAAACAACTCCACCCTTGTTAAGAAAGAAATCAACAAAGCTGTATCTCCAAAACTCTCTTGTGAAGATGCATATTATTATTTCCAGATGGCAAGAACATAACAAGTGTACTTATGAGACACTGGTTTATGCTATATTTGCTCTTGAACATCTCATAAGAAATTATTTCCTTCAGGTTTTGCAGTCTGCCTTCCACCACTGCCTTGGCTTCTCTATAACCACAGGTCCAAGCCCAGACAAGAAGCAGGACAAACAATTGGTCATGGCTTTTAACTCTAGCAGGTCTGATTATGGTTCAGACATGGGATATCTCTCCATCCTCGTTTTTGGAGTTCCTCATCTTCTGCCACTAGCTATTTAGGAAGTGGAAAGTCATGACATAAAATACTTTTTACACATTTGGCACCTCTCTTTCTTAACAGAGTTTCTATTATCATCTTGTACCATCATTGAAAGGTGGGGGTTTTATATTAAAAAGAAAAAATCCCACAAATCTCCCTGGTCTTCAAATTAGTGACTTTACCCTGAATTCAGATTATTTTTCCTGACCCTGAGCACAATGTCTGCCCTTGGGGCACACAGTCTCCCTACATTTACCTTTCAGATATCTTCAACACCCTGCCTTGAATGTGCTCTATAAAATATCTATATTCTGTGATAGACCACTGTGGGTATATTTTTGTTCTGGTCTCGCAACTTCACAATCAAATTTTTGTGCTCCAGGGTTAATCTGGGTCAGAAAGCCCCAAGAATGCATATCTGACACTCCTAATCTAATTCTGGAAACATGAGATTTGCAGACAGAAAATCTCTTTCTGGGAGCAGAAAAGAATGTCAGACCCACTGGGACACTAAAATGACTTTCACCTATTTTTCACTTATATGATTTTAATACAAGGACCTCAAAGTACATTAATTTGCAGACCCCTCTACACACCTGTGTCACACCATATGCATTATTCTGCCTCATAGAAAAGGGAAAATAGAGGCATCTCCTTCTCTGAGTTCATTCAAGGACAGAACCACACATGGAGTATCCAGAAAGGACCCAGGAAAATAATTCAGGAGGCCACAGTCTTCTTGATGATGGAAACTTCACTGAGATTAGGGTGGGAAAGGCAGAATTTGGCTTACTGGGAATGTGGATGATGGGAACTTGCAAATGGAAGATGGGCTTCTATCTGAAAGGAACATCAATGAAATTGGAGATACAGCACAAAGCCTTGTAACAGTTCACAAAGAGAATGGAAATATAAATGTGACAGCTATCAAGGGCTGGAATTTTTTACCCAATATCACAGAATTTCAAGTGACTCATAAACCTAAGATTTGTTTTCAAGAGTGACACATCACAGAAGACACAAATCCCCAGTTCTCATTAAAAGCTGATGAGATTAATCTAGGTTATCTTTAAACTGAGTGGCTTGAGAGCATGTCCAAGACTGCAGTCTCCTAGAAACATCCCAGCTCCACTCTGGGACAGCAGCAGATATGATTTTATCTTCTTCCTTCTCCAGACAGTCTGTTTTCCATGGATGGGAAATCTGCCATCTTCAGCCAACCTCTTGGTGTGGGAACTGAAGGACAAGCACTTGGATCCCGTTGCCCAGATGATGCAAATATCAGTTAAATGGGATCACAAAGTCCATTTTTCATCTAAACTCAAAGCAGGGAACAGAACTTTTTCACCTCCATCTCACCAACTAAAAATCTTAATGAATCATAGCCAGCTTCTCCCCATCACCACAACAGTTTAAATCGCTCAGCAGCATCTCTGCATCATCAAAAACACCTTCCTCCAGCATTGGGTCATATCGCGGTGGAAATCTGCTTCCCAAGCCTCAGACTCCCTTTTGGGCCACAGCACGACACACAAAGCAAATTATCTTTTATAGAATAGGTTAAAAGAGAAATCAGAAAAGCAGCTGGGGTTGTTTTCACTAGAGATCCCTGTAAAGCTTTTCACCAAAAACTCCTGCTATTCAAGCAGTGCCTCAAGTATTGTTATTACATGATCTTACCTGGCCCTATAGCTTTGTCTCACATTGCCATTTGTTAATTTTTTCCATCTTCCAGTTGAAGAAACTGAAGTAAGCTGGTAGAAATTAGCCTAGCCTAGCCAAGCCAAGCTGGGCAGAATGAGTGGGCATAAACCATGCTGAGAAAAGGCCAAGACCATCCCTTGGCACGAGCTTGGGGTGGCTCCACAGGACAGTCCAGCAGAGCCACATGGAGAGTGTTGAAGGTGCCTGACTCACGTGACAATGTGTTTGAGACACTTTCAAGAAAGCAATGAGTCATGAACACAAACTGCTCTTGGTGCCATACTCAGGCAATGAAAGAAAGTCAAAAAAGAAAGGTATTGAGTTTCCCAGACTGGGGTTTGCCAACCTTCAGAGAGGGCAGAGTGAAGATCTTCCACAATAAAGATCTGTTGTAGTGGGGAAGAGTGAGAACAGCCCACAAAACGAGCATCAGCTATATTTTCTATAAGTTTTCGGTTTGTTGGGTTTTTGGTTTTGGTTGTCTTGGTTTTTTATAAGGAGGAGCTAAAGCCGCCATCCCAATCCACTCACTGTAGGAGACAAAGCATATTGATGGTTTGGTTACTAAACACACTGTGAATTTTCACAGTGGATCAGCAGAAAGTTATGAAGCACAGGTGTTCCTGTAATTGTGATACATTGGGAAAATTCATACTGTTAAATGAGCCTCAGCTTCACACTTCCACCTGTGTGATGTGGAAATGTACTGGGGGTACACGGGGATGTAATAGAGGATATGTAGGAACGATTACTGGCTGGTTCAGGACCTGCTAGGGTTTATTTCTCTTAATTTGTCTGAGAGTGTAATTTCTGCATTTGTATTTACTGCCACCGTAAAGTGGGAAATGTGTGTTACACATGCTGGTAAAAATAATGATAACATGTGAAAAAAACAAAGTTAATACACTGAGTGGAAAAGAAATCCTGAAAACTCACATGCCAAAGGAAATCTAGAGAGTCTTTAGGAAATGGAAAATATTTCAACAAGAGAATGAAAGCATGGGGTATTTTTTCCATCACATTTTAATTCTATTCAACAGTTTCTTGTTTTCATTTTCTATGGGGAAGGAGGGAGGAGATGATTCAAGAATGGGAAATGTGGGAAATGCTAAAATGCAGAAAGATGAGGTCTTGAAGCAGGTGGAAGGAAATATCTACATGGATTACCTGATGTAGAACATGAGAAACAAATGGAGAATGCTGGCATATAACTCGATTTATTTTCCTTTAACAGGTGTTTTTTGGGATGAGAATTGAAGAAGCAGAATTTCTTAATTTTATTGCAGACCTGTCAGAGTTTCTCAAGTGAGTGTTTCAGGACTATAAAAGCAAAGAGAAAAAAAAAAAAAGAACCAAAGATCAAATGAAAAAAAGGAAGATGATTAAACATATCTTCCTGCATGCCTTGGAGGTATCAGCTCTGGTGTTTGACAAGGAACACAATTCTGATTAATCCTGAGAGAGCTTTTCAAGCTGTCCTGGAGACAGCAGACTGTTCTTTGCTCAGGTTAGCTGACATGACAGAATAACTCTAAAATAACTAGTTTTCAGAGCTATTCCTCTTTTAAAAACCATAATCACCAACTTGAAGTGACACCTTTAAAAAAGTGAAGACTTGAATGCAACATCTCAGAATTTGCCTACTCATGCCTCCTTGCTCTTGGCAACAGCTTGATGCCCCATAGCTGGGATTTCAAAGTGGCCTTCACACGTAGCCCCAGCAGATAAGAAGAACTGTTAAAGGGACAACTTATGGTGATGGCAAAGTGTTTTGTGGACTTCAGGCAAGCCTCTTTTCTAATGACAGATACCTCTTTTCCAAGGAAATGTGCAGCACTCAAAAAAGGAAGGAAAAAAGGCTGGAATTGGTTTTGGTGAGAAAGGTTTTTCTGAGTAGATATGACAAAGGCAACCACTTCAAGGTATGTGACAATCACTGAATAACTCATTTAACAGGGTTAAATGAATCTGAGCCTAATGTTTTGGTCCAAGAGTTTTTTCCAACAGATTTTGCCATTTTCCTCTAATTTTATCCATTGAACTTCCTATAACTCTCCTCTTTTGGATTTCATCCATGTATCTGTATCTAACCCCTTTCTGAGACTCTCCTTTGGTCTCTCTCCTCTTCCCCCTCTCCATTTCCTCTCTTGGAAAGTGTTGTACTCCTGTTATACAGGAGTGATGTTGCTTTTTTGTGGCCTTGCTCACTCCTGCCCTCATCAAATACTGCACCAAGCTTTATTTTAATTCTGCATAATAGTGAAGCGAGTAGACACTAACATTATCTCTTTATTGACCTGCAGATTATTCCCACAGGAAGTGGTCAGAGTGGCTACAATCCATGTTATTTACCAGCTTAAACTCAAAAGCTCTTCAGACAGAGAAATGTTCAGATGTTAAGATATTACCAGTATTTGAAGTACCCATATTTATTGATCTATTCAGTGTTTGAAACTATTTTACCCTTTAAACCTCTTCCCTCCTCTAGAAAATGAATTCATATATGACTTGAAAAAAAAATCATTAGCTACTAGCTTTTAATAAATACCATTCATGCCTCTTCATTTCCAGCCCAAAATTCATCCCTATTGGCTAGTGGTGCAAGTTTCCATTTACTTCCCATGGGATCCTGAGAGATACCATTCCCATTGGCCTTCTCCTGTAGATCCTTACAGGCCCACCTTGTCACCAAAGTTTCCTACCACTCATGTTCAATTCCTGTCCTGCAACCCTTGTTCAGTATCTTGGAATACTTTTCCCTCTCCTGTCCCTCATAGTCCATAGGATATATTTTGTCCACTGTTCCACCACATTTTTTTTTATCTTCGGACTTCCTTGTCAAACTTGATTTCAATCTTACATCTCATATTTCTTTTCCTGACCTCTGACCTGTTCCTCAGCAACCATAATATCTTTCTTTCCTGAAAGTTCTGTAGCTTCCTGCACATTGCAATTAATGGAAAAGGGACAGATGGAGGATGTCTCCATGAGGATCAGCCTCATATTCTGCATATAGGAGTGAAAGAAAAATTGTAGCTCTAAAAACTTCAGTCCTACTGGGGGAAAAAAAAAAAAAACTCAAATATTATAAGCACTGCAGATAAGTGTAAAATTAAAAAAAAAAGAAAAGAGTGTTGACCATGGGAAACTTTCAGTCACCAAATTAGGTGAACAGCATATTAAAACCATGAGAGTTGGCCAATTGTTCCCATTCTCAGGCATTCCAGGGAGATTACAACCTTGGAACAGCTATGCTTGCCTGGATTATGTGTAGGCTGTAATGGGAACCCATTTTTGTACTGAGCAGCAAACAGCGTAGAAGTGGAGAAGGTCTCCACAATTCAAGAGCCTTTTTGTGTCACTTGCACTCCTGCCACGTCCCCCTCGTGCTCCAGATACCATGGTGACACGCTGCTGCCATGATGAGGAGGATGAGTGGTGTCCAGGAGCCACTGGGATAATGGTCTTGGACAGCAGATGGTTGCAATATTACATTACACCCTTGGCACCAGGGCTCACTGGCTAGACTGGTGTGATCCCACACAGCGTTTTGGAGCTTTCTTGGGTCTCCCATCCTCTGTTCATGGTCTGCAGAAGCAAAGTGCTGCTCTCATGGCCGTCGGGAAATGGTGATGGGTTTAGCAAAACGTGGTGCAGCTCTCCTCTCCCAAAGCCAAGCTCATTCAGGCTCACCCAGTGTAATAGCCATTGTGTTTAGAATAATATTTGAAAATGTATGGAAAATTAAAGGAAAGCTGAAATATAGTATTTTTTGACCTCCCAACCCTTCTCCTTTTCTTCTATAAAACAGAACTTCTTGTACAAATACCGCAAGTCCAGAAAATCCTTTACATTAAGTTGTTATAACACCAGGTAAAATAATTTATGGCAAATTACTCTCCAGGCTCAGCTTTCCCAATATTATCCTGCTATTGCATAGACATATATATCTTCTGTACATTGTGCAGGCCTTCAGAATCTGACATTGTTCTCAGAAACATAAATGGGAAATGAACGTAAGCATTTTTACTGTAATATATACATTTGCCATTGCCCAACAATAAAGAAAAATGGGTAAAATATTGAGTCTGATAACAATGTCCAGAGACTCTAATATCACTGAAAGGAGATAATTCCAGTGATATTGCTGGAGCCGTTCTAGGAGCCTACTGCAGGTTCAGGAAAAAATATGAATGAAGTTAATATATTTCTATACGGTGTTAGAGAATAACACAGCCACATTTTTTTGCTCTCAGAAAATCTTAACGCTGTCCTTAACCATAGCATTTAAGTACCTTTGTTACTCCATTGTGTGCTAAATAATGCCATTGCAATTGTTATGCTTGCACACCAAGTTTTGCCAAAATCCCCCACTCACTGCTTCTTCATTAAACAACAACAAACCGTGAGGGTTAGTTCTGCATCAGCACTTCAATTTCCTCATGAAAAATTGGCCTTCTTTTTTCTTGGCTTGTGAGCACCCCAAACCAATATCACTCATGCCTTGTTATACAACAAAAGGAAATAACGGCGCCTGCAACTGCAATCTGGCCATGCCTGCCCGTGCTCGATGCCATTTTGACTTGAGCAGCCCAGGCAGAGCCTGCTGCTCCCCCATCCCATCTGCAGAGACAGGTCTCAACCTCCCAGATTGGTTGTAAAAGGGGATGTTATCCTAACCCAATGGCTTGGTGGGTGCAGACAAATCCACGTGGCACAAAGAGATGTGGAAAGCATCATTACGTTCCTTTTGTGCCTGCTTTTTCTTGTGAAGATGGCAAATAGAAAGGGGAAATGGCAAGCACTGAACATGCATTATGTGCAACTTGCTGCTTCCCAAAGGAAGGTCTAATCCTGTTTGGGCCTGGCACCTGTCTGTCTTGGGAAAATCAGTAGGACCCAGTTTGTACCTTCACATCTTGCTTAGCAGATCAGTTTGTAGGCTAATAAGGAAAGTCACTGAAATCAAGTCTACAAGAATTTAATGTGGTTTTTTACAGTTCATCAATTAAAGACACGCTTCATTTAAAGCACTTAGTCTCTTGACTAGAGTGTCCATCCAAAAAGTCCTAACCTTACTTGAAATTTTCTATCATTAGAGAAGCAGTAATTGGTCAAAACAGCTCCACTGACTTCAGCAGCACTGTTCACACACCCACATAAGCACAGATACTTTACTAGCTCTGGACCAAACCCAAAGCCTGTATTGCAGCTTTACTGTGAGGCACCACCCGGACTCTGAGAGGTGTTAATGCCATGTGTTCCTTTAAAGTTGGGACCCATGAGACCAGAGTGATACCTGAGAAGTGCCAAAAGCCCTCAACTCCTCACTGAGCAAATCACTCCACCCGATCACTCTCAGTCAGCGTGGACCTGCACCAGGGATGTCAAAAGAACAAGATGTCACCAGCTTCAAAGGAGGCAGGATTGGGCCAAAAACCAATTATTTTTTGTTTGGGCTGTTACCCAGCAAAAAGCAGAGGGAGATTTTCAGTTGAATTCCCTAAGTGGAGTTGGTGACAAACACCTTTCACACATTCCTTTTTCTGGCAGGAGTGAGGGAAGGTGTCTCAGTGGCTCACATGCTAATCTTCTATTGCTGAAACTATAGATCAGATGGTGGTTTGGTAATTTTTAGCATAGCTCTTGTTCAGCTCAACACAGACACAGAAAATGAAGCACTCATTTGCTGACTAGAAAATCACAGTTGAGGTCGATTGATGAAGCAGTGCAAAGAAGCCTGTTCTGTCCCCAGCTTGTGGATAAACAATACCAACCACCACCCTTCACTAGTTATATATTCAACTCTTGAATATTTAAAAATCCAGCTAAGCTACTATATGGCTTACCAGTGCTTTTGTAGGGAAAGTGTCGGATTATTTTACATTTAGCTACACTCAAAGCAGCTGCCCTATGTTTCTAACACAGAAAAAAAAAATCATTACAGGGGGGAAAAAAAAAAAAAAGGGAGAGAAAGAAATCCAAGCAATACCACGTTAAATGATGAACCACGGAAGTGGATTTTCCATTACTCTGTAAAACCTTAGGAGGCCATGAGTTAACTGAAGCAAGCAGAACAAAAAAAACAACAAACCAACAACGAAGCAAGGAAGGTACCATAGCTACTTTCTTGAAAACAAAACCAATCTTTTCATTCCTGCCATTTGTTAGAATTCTTCCTCCAGGCAAGCTGGACAGCTGCACTAGTAGGTTTTTTAGTCATGGGTTGTAAGCCCCACCTGGCTAGATTTGTTTAGCAGACAGCTGGCAGAATGAAATTAAAAGAACAGGGACATACAAACTGCTTCCAAAACAAAAAGCCGAAAGAATACTTTTTGGATGCTTTCACTGAGTTTATTTGGTGTATGTTTGGGGGAGATTCTTCCCTTGGTTTTTACCGTCCCCCATCTTTCTGCACCCAAAAGTGTTTAAAAAAAGCCAAAGCGAGACCACATGCTGCATTAAACAGACCAAAAAGGAAGGGAAATGCCCCATCTCAGCCTATTTATTTTGTAGATGTGCACACATATATGAATACACACACACTCTCTCTCTCTCTCTCTCAATTATGGTTTACAATTCCCCAAGACTGACATTGGTTTTAAATTAAGTTCTCTTCTTATTCCTTTTTTTTTCCTTTTTTTTTTTTTTTTTTTTGTTGGCAACTTTATTCCTCTATTTTCTAAAGCCAATAAGATAGATTTTCTTCATCTGGAATGTTCTTTTTAGCTTAAAGATAAGAAGGAGTTTAAAATTGTGGGAATGGCATCCCTCCTGCATCTGTTTCTCTCACAAACCTATCAAATATCTAATTTTTGGCATTACTGCTGGCTCCAACAGGGGATGACATAAACCAGCTTTGTGGTTACATGTTTCACTTTTAATCTCATGAAAATGAAAATCAGTGCTGAAATGTCCCTTTACATGTGACAATGTGGGACTCTTTTCCAAAAACCAAAGGAAAGGGGCGTTACCCTGGTTAAGCTTAATATACAGCATATGTATAAATTTGCTTTTAGTTTGGATTTAGCTCGATGCTAGCAGAGGCATGTCGGGATTTTTTTTATATAGATTATTTTGTTTTACTGCAGAGATCTTAAACACTTTTGAAAGTATCACTGCACAAAGGAAGATGCACAATAAACGTAAGATAGTCATCAGCAGATGAGCAGGCTGTTATGTGACAACAAATCTTCTGTAAGTAATATCATTTTCCACACAGCTCTATGGTCACATTCCCATAACATGTTTCTGTAGTTAGTGTGAAGGGAATCTGGTTTTTGCATGAGTTCTTTATTAAGAGCTAATGTAGTAATACTGGATGTACGACGACAAACCAAGATGGCTTGGATACTGTCTTGATTGGAGAAACTTTATGAAAACAAACTCCAAATGTTTAAAAATAAAAATCTGCCTTGACTCTGCTTGAAAGGGAACATGTCAGAAAAAGAACATTTAAGCTTACGGTATGACCGGTACCTATGAAACCCAGATGATCTGAGGTTAAAAGAAGCCTGAAACGCAAGCCTACTCCTATTTTCCGTGGAAAAGTAACAAATATTAGCTAAAGCAAGGCCCTGAAACCAATCTAAGCCATTCCACAGCACAGCACTCGCCCTCCTGAGCAGCAGCCGTTCTTGGCTGCCCTCCATCTCTGCCTATACATCTCCATGGAGTGCAGACTCCAGGGAGCCTGGTGGGATACGTGCCTTAGAGAGCCCTGGCCTCACCAAAAACATCAATATCGATATCAGATGCCTCAAACAGGAGGAAAAGGCCTGCAGGGCTGAATCCTCTGGGCTCAGGGAAGCCCAGCAGCTTCCCCAGGGGCAGAAGGTGGGGCCTGTCCACACTTTCGCCATGCACAAAATCCATCTCTCAGCCAGCAGGGAAGTGGCTGGGAAGTGGCATTTGAAGGGGGTTACTCAACATGTCATTGTGGTCCTCCTGGTCAACTGGGTCTTTGCAACAGCTCCCTGCTCCACTTAATGGGTATTTTAGTAAATAAGTACCTGGGTGGGGCAAGGACAAGGAGTAATGGGCTCAAACTGAAAGAGGGGAGGTTTAGGTTTGAGAAGCAGATTAAATTCTTCTCTGTGAGGGTGGTGAGGCCCTGGCAAAGGTTCCGCAGAGAAGCTGTGGCTGCCCTATCCCTGAAAGTATCCAAGATCAGGTTGGATGGGGCTTGGAGCAACCTGAGATAGTGGAAGATGTCACTGACCATGGCAATGAGGCTGGAATGAGGTGATATTTAAGGTCCCTTCCAACCCAAACCATTCTATGATTCTATGAGCTGTTGAAAACTCTTTGCTTAGAAAAATTCATTCATCTAATGAGGTTCTGTTATTTGTTCAAGGCAAAGCTCATGAAATCCTCTGTGATTGTCCCACATACTCCTCCAGGTTCCAGCTGAAAGAAGAAGTCACACTAATTTTGTGCCTCTCTCATTTCTTGGGTTAGCTCTCTAAGAGTTCACCCTGCTCTAGATGAACCCGCAACTCAGCCACCTTCTCTAGTTAAGAAAATTGATTCTTGCTTACTCCTTTCAAAGAAGAAAATCATTATGATTTTTAAAAATCTCTCCCCCCACTGCTAGAAAATCTCCCTCTTTTGGCTGCATGACCTTTGAATTACATAAGATAGAAATAAGTCTACATGTAAGGAAAAGTCAATGAAGAAGAAATTCTGCAAGTTTAAAGCTCATTCTTAATCCTTGGCCAAACATCCATGTTTCTTCTTGTGCACCTCACCTCAACAAACACTTTCTGTATTATGAGACTTGCCTGTAAACTGGTCTCTGCATTTTAGCTGGACAACTAATGACAGCAAAACAACTGAAAGTGTTTCATATTTATGTTGGAAGATTAACATAACTCATTTCAACTCCGTTGAATGGACACATTTTACTCAGGAGAGAAATATTAAAAAAAAACCCCAACAAAACCCACAAATGGAGAGGGAAAAGGGACATCAACCCTTAAAAATATTTCCTGGTATTACCATTCATGTGGCATAAACAAACAGGCAGAGTGTATACATATGGGCCCCAGTCCTGTAATTTGGATGACAAGGGAGATCCTTTTGCCTAGGCAGTGCAAAACTAATTTCACCACACTGGCACATAATGCAATGTGATTGCTCCCTCAGTTTTATATTACAAGGTCACTGGAGCAAAAATTTTTGTGGTTTGTACAGTACCAAGCACTCCAAGAAAACTTATTATATAATGATGTTATATTTAGTATAAATAAACCCATACCTACTATATAACATGGAGGAAAATGTTTTGTCTGACGTAGAGAATCTGCAAAAATGTGAAGGACAGTCTGCAGAAAAACAGCTTTTGATTGAGAAATTCTGCTCATTTCTTATAATCCAAATTTGACTTTTATACCCTGAGAACTCACAAACATTTGGAAACTTTAAACTGAAGCATTTCCATACATAGATCAGTTCTTTTCCTGGGCACCAAAGACCTGAGTCCAGAATCCAGCTTTTAGGAACTTTGACAAACAGAATGTTACGATCTGGTTAAACCATATTGGAATATTGGAACCCATATTAATGCTAAATCATGAATCACTTCAATAAGCAAGAGACCCTGACTTTTCTTGGCTTTTCCAATGAACAACATCACCCAGACCTCTGCTGAGATGCTTGGTTCAGTCTTTCCCAACACAAAACTTGCATGAAATTAAAAAAAAAAAAAAAAATAAATCAAAGTTCCTTCTACTTCTGTTCTGAACATATCTACTCAACATCATGAAAAATAAGCTCTTTTTATTAAAAATACTTTCAAAACAATTATAGAAATTTTGTCAACATGTTTATTTACCAAAACACAAACCTATAAAACTGATGGGTGTTCCCATAACTACCTCAATAATAAAAGCTCATGTTTTCCTTTTAAAAAGCTATGCAACAGCAGCAAACACTGCTTTAAATCCTACTTTTTGCACTCCAAGAAGAGAGTTTTATCTAGCAATAACAACTGGGCTCTCTTCCTTCAGCACCTGTATTTTCTGAGGAGCCAGTAAAACAAAGATCAGTTCAGCTTCATGTATGAGGTTTAATGGAATCTCAGCCTCAACTGCTGTGCCTTTGGAACCAAAATATTTTCTTTTTAATTTTGCCTCATATGCTTAATGCCAGTACAGCTACATCCCCCAATGTTTTATTGGGCATATAGAGCACCAGGCAGCAAAGAACACCATGCATGATGATCCAGACTTTAGGACTGTAGCTTAAATTGCTCATTCATAATTACAGAAGTACCCAGAAACTTCATCTGGTTTCTCTCTTTCAACTTCATTTTAGCCCAAATAAACACAGAAAAATTAATTTTTAAATACTTTTCCGTGTCACTGCTTAGATACTTCATTTGTTCAGTAAAATTAGTTTAAAATGGTGACAATATTTTTAAAAAACTGATGAGACATGAGACTTAAATGGTCAAAATTAATATCATCAAAAGAAAACAAACTATAGCAATCTTGATTTGGAAAAGGCTGCCCTGGAATCATTGCAACTAAACTGCTCAAGTTCTGAATGGGCACATTTAGTGTTGAACTGTGTCCTCCATCATCTCCATCCCACAATTTTACCTGAGCTGTGCTTCGTGTGATGAAATCCTACTTCATACCACAACCAGGGGACCAAGGTCAGGTGCTGGGATGTCCTCTCCCAACAAAGAGTGTGCAAGAGGATGCTGAATTGGATATTTACAGAATCTCTTCCCAGAGCAAAGCACAAAGCAGCTCTTTGCAGGAGCCCTGTCCGTGAGCACGGCGCCAGTGTGTCCGTTTGAAGGCATCACCCATGTCAATGGAGTAATGAGAGTCAAATCCCATGTAATTTACACATTAAAAGGAGAGAGCAATGCATGAAAAAATCAGTTTGGCTAATGAAAAAATCAGTTTGTCTAATGAAATTAAAGTCCCTAATCAAATATTGGCAGGAAAGATATTTAGAAACTCTCCTAATGTCATCCAGCTAATTCCCCCCTATTCTAAATAGAAGGGAAAGCAGTTGACTCTTATTCCCTGCTGAACCTCCCGCCCTCAAATCACCAGAAAGACCCTGTTCTGAAGAGTATAATTAAGGCAGATTAGGGCAGATTTAGCTGTCAGCTATACCAGTACTGCACAGGTAATTCCTCTTCCTTCAGAGGTTGCATGACAGCTCCAGGTAGGTAATGCACCTACTGCAGAGGATTTCCTTGCACTCACTGTTCTTTGAAGAGTGTTTCTTCCTGACCTGATAAGTCTACCCATAGCAAAACAGATTTTGACAGAATGCCCAAGTACAGAGGAACCTGTGCTCCTGGGTTGCTGCCTCTACTAGGTTAACTTGCACTTTTAGCTTCAAACTTTTGAGGTCCAGAAGATTCATAAGAAACTAGGCAATTAAAGTATAAATTCATAGGAAGGAAAAAAAAAAAAAAAAAAAGAAAACAACCAAAAATCCACCACCAAAAAAAAAGTTCTGGAAGTAGTATGTCCTATAAAGCATTAATTTTCCCATCACCACCAACCTCTTCTAGAGGAACGCCCTACTCCTTCTTTATGCCTTGTCCATCTATCTCTCATGGTTTTTGTTCTTTTTCCCTTCCCACTTTCTGCCATTCTTATTGTTAATATCACCTTAGTGTTTCTTCATCCCATCCATCAGCCTCTCCTTTGTGCTCTCCCCGACTCTGCCACTGTCCCACACCATGCACCTCTCACACCATCATCCCACCCTTCAAGGAGATTTGTATGAATATTACAACAAACGGGAGAGAAAGAGGTCAAGGTATAAATAAGAATTACCATTGACTCTCATAGCTGGCACCATCTTGCTGGGCTTTATTTAGAGAGTGCAGTTTTGATGATGGCCTTTTATTGGGTTTTTTTGTGGTAACACTTTATTTTAAGTATCTTATTATGAATTCATTTAGTATTGATTGCAGTGTCTCTGATCATAAAGAATTCATTTGGCATTCCATGAATGTCATATGCACTCATATTAAAAACTTGTTCTAATTCAAGATTAATATGATAAATTTGTTTTTGTTTGTTTTTGTTATTTCACTATCTTAGTAGTTTGGAAGCCCAGTCTTGGTACTTATACCATAGTTTCTCAATTTTTACACTTTTTTTGAAGAGGAATTAGAAGTAGTTTTTATTTTTTAAGCTTAGGGGATTATGCTTTAAAAAGAACCTTCCCAGAGTGCCTAATGTTCCCAGATATCATGCATTTATTGCACTAACTAGACTGAGCAAGTTTTCATACCTATCTGATGATGCTGCAACAAGCCAAGAAATCTAAAGCTTGCATTTCTCCCTGGTCCAACAGAAAGACTTGTGCCTTGAAGTGAGAGCTGGAAAACACAGAAGGGGATTACCTGAGACTTCAAACCCTCTCCAGATATGTCAAAATACGCTGAGAGCAAATTGAGCCTTGACTAAAAGCAGGTATGTGCTTTGGAAGCTGTGTCTCATTGCATCTGTTACAGGCAACGTGTCAGCCACGTCCCCATCCGGCTGCTCCTGACTGTGATGCAACATGACACAGTTTGATAACAAAAGGATGTAATACACCATAATGACTCCAGGCAGGCAATTGTAATGTGATGGGATGTGCTGCCATGTAGTAGCAGGTGACATACCTCTTCAATCAGTCATGGGCTAATCGGCAAAGCCTCCAGTTTGGGTTCGTTTTGGAAAAAATCCTAAAGTCTTGATGATTATTTTCATCCAAATGTTTCAATATTGCTTCCTGCTGCGCTCACCCTGGCTTCCCTTTGCTGTGGCTGATTTTCCAGGTAGCAGCTGAAGCTATACCAAAAAATAACCAGCCCAAAGCCCAATAAATGCCTTGTATCCAGGCTAGGCACCAGCAGATCCACTTTTCTAGGGACTATGCATGCATTCACCCTTAAAAATTAGCAAAGAGAATGCTGCAAAGGTAAGAGGCAATTCTTTATTTGTGCTATGGAAAGCAATAATGGAGATTTACAGTTCTTCAATAGAGCAAAAGGATTTCCCAGAATGCTGGCTAACTGAACCACTCTGTAGTGTATTGATGTGCCAGCTCACTGAAAACATCAGTTTATTAATAAATAGCTTGACTGAAGAGTCTGACGTAGAGGGAGACTGCAGAAAGACACTGTCTCTACCAAAAAAAAAAAAAAAAAAACAGGGAGGTAGGGGGGGAAGAAAAAGAAAAAGCACACTTACAGTATGGGACTGAAGAAATGTGATCAGGAGATTAACTTCAGGAATGGGCAGAGAAACTGAAGCGCCTGGGGGAAAGGCGGAAGAGCACGGGGAGATCTATGGGAGGTCTGTGCCTGCAGAACGTTTCCCCTCCTGTTTCTGATTTGTGTAGCTAGAACCGTCCCACCATTTAATTAATTTCTTTTGTAAAGAATGTCACACATGTAGAAATCTGCTCCTAAAAAACCCCAAAACATGTAAAATGCCAGACCCAGATTGTGTTGCAAGCAGCGTTGACAGAAAGTGAGCTCAGGGCCACTGGTATTGGTAAGCTTCACTCGTACCTTCGTGAGCTTTTCTGCTCCCATGTCCCCAGAGCATCCTGTGGGCATCACACCTCACAGCCAGACACTGGAGAGGCTTCTCCTGCACAGAAACCAGTAGATTTGGGGGTAAAGCCACCCTCCCTTGCAGCCTGCTACCATTTTGCAATGGACTTTCTGTCTCAGCTGCTGGTACTTAGCTCCCATTGCTCAGTGGGACTCTGAGCTAAGCGAGAGGAATATCAGGGGAAAACCTCCCTCGCATCTTCCCTTTCAACTTCAGGCAGTGTGGGGAGGGGTATCAATGTGTAGCAGATGTGCTGAGACCACAGTGATCTCTTCCTCGTGATTACAGTTGGTTATACCTGGGGATGCTCAATTCAGGCACAAATGTGCAAAGGAGAGTGGTGCTAAAGTAGAATAAGTAGCGCTAAAGGCTTTGTTCTGTTCACGGTAATGCAGTGCTTTATTTCACTAGACCTGGCTCACACATAAAGAAAAGAGGCACAGTTTGATACATGCCTTCTCCGATGAGCGCTGCTAAGTGTGTTTGTTCTCAGTGTTGTTGTCATAAATATCATGAAATTTCTTATTTGAAGTTGGGAACTAATGATTCTTTCTCTTTAATGTGCCACAGTGACTCTGCACCCTATTGTTTTCCACCATTTGAGAATGCCCAAGGATGTCATTATAACTTCATGTATCAATATTAAACCTTCACAAACAGCAGACTAAATGAGCAGTTATCTTTGTTTCTGAAAACAGTGTACTTTTGAATTTTTTTTTAAACTTCATTTATCAGTAACTAGGTGTAGTCAATTGCTCTCCAGTATTGATCACAATATCTATAGCAGTCACAGAGTACCTTTGCTCAAGGTCACTGAAAGGTCGAGTTATGATCAATATGAATTGACTGCCTGCAAATAAATTTAAGTAGCTGACATAACTGAAAGGAGTAACTATTTAAAGTTAAGGTGGACCATGGGTCCCTGGTTTAGAAAGGCTCAGAGACCATATGAACATGGCAGTGCCACAAGTCATCTGAACATGCACCACCAGTTCAACTGATTTTCCTGCAATTAGAGGTGCATAACTGTGGATCTAATCCTGAACATGCTTATTCTTAGGAATTAAAAAGAAAAACCATGGTCTTCATTCTTAGTCTGCAATGAACTGACTTGCTTGGGATCAGACTCACTGCCTTGAAAATAAAGAAGCTAATACTAAAACAATACATGCAGGGTCTCTATTGCTATGCTCCATTTCCCATAGGCTCTTTGTGCTCTGTCTGTAGAGAACCCAAAGAAGGGCAAACTCTTCCAACATCAATATCCACACGTTGTCCTTCATCACATATTTAGACATCCATGTCTGTGGACAACCACATCAAAATGCTTTATTGTTGAAACCAACAATCTAAAACTTTTTTTGGTGGTTAATCAGTAGATTCCCATAGTCCTTGTTGGGGTTTTGGCGAAGATCTACCTGAGGATTTTAGAACCTCTCAGACAAAAAAATCCCGCTAAATCAAACCAACAAAAACCCCAAAAAACACTGAGTAGAAGGAGTGTATTAAACCTCAATGGGCTCTCACAACATTACCCAAGGGAGGGATGTCCCAGGTGAGACAGGTTCTGGGAGAAGACCTGTGATCAGGTCGCTGGCCACTGGATGTCACTGCTGCCTACCCAAAGGTAGCCCACAAAACACTTGTGTGACTGCAAAAATTGTGGCTGTAGGAAACAGTTTTGCTGGAACCATTCCACATAGTTAGGCAATTTCTAATTTCAGAAAAATAGGCTCATAAAGCTCAAGAAGGCAATACCCAACTTCAAGAGTAATTAGTTTCATTTGTTTGCTTCAGCTCGAGCTGAATGAGAAACACTAATAAAGAGTGAGTTTGGGGGTCGCAAGCAGTTACACAAAGTTGCAACCATTGTGTTTTTACAAAGAGTATCTTCAACGGAGGCACTGCTTTCCAATCTCCTTCAAAAGGACAAAACCAAACATTCACCTTGGAAGATTTTCCTATTCCTATCAGCAGGAAGAGCATATTTGTTTAGTTTGCCTGAAGGAGGTAACACCACTGCTCCTGATCACTGCAACCAACTACTCACCGTGAGTCTCACTTGAGTCAAAAATAATCTGCCCAACACCAAGGGAAGATCTGGCTTACATCTGAAAAAAAACTGAACTGAAATGATTTTCTATATTTAGACTGTAGAGTCTACATTATTATTGTTGTTATTAATTGAAGCCATTCATCTGGGTTCATCACATTAGTGGAGCGGCTCTACGGGTGGGATTTATGTGACCAAATGCAGATGTCTATCTTGCAGACATCTGAGCTGGGCTCTTCTCAGAGTCAGGCTAGAAAAGGAGATGCCATTAATGTGGGATTAACCTCATCCTAAACTAGATATAAAACCAGGCCAGATGAAATGCATTTTGAAGGATCTATTTCTCCCTGTTGGTTTAAAGGAAGGCCAAATGAGCTCTGATGTAGACTTCTGAAGCCAGGTGAACTCATTCTCACTCCCTCTGACTGTGTTAAAAGAAAGCTGCTAAGGAAAAGAAAAATAGGATGTTCCAGGTGTTCAAAGGAGGATCAGAGCTCTGTGTTAATTCATGTCTCCAGAAGGATGCCTTGAGTATTCCCATGGGATACTCTAGAAGAGGGAGCTCAGACCTGCTGATGAAGCAGCACAACCACATCTGCTTCAGGATATCAGGAGTGTGAGGCTTCCCAAGGGAGCTGAGCCCTCCTAGACTGCTCCTGCTAGAGGTCCAACTCAGCTCCTAGTCCCAGCTGCATGTTTCCAGCCCTCCTTGCTGGGTTGCTTTTCTCAGAGCTGTTCATGCTGAACCAGACCACCAAGGGGTTGGATACGGACCAGACCTCATGCAGGATAGAGCATGGGAATGCACAGCCAAAGCAGGCAGGGCAGCAGGACCAACTTTTCCTGGCAGTTGTGAGCCACCAGACCAGATCAGCCATCACACAAGACTGCAGGGATGCAGAGCAGGCACCATGCTGAGGGGAGAGACCACCCAAGCTAGGCAGGATCTCTCTCTCAGGATTCCCAGTATGCCAATACTTCATCAAACCCCACTCCAAGTCTTCAGATGTACCATAAATTTGAGTCCCAGCTGCACTTCAGGCTTCACTGACACCTCAAGCTGCATTTTATGGTTGATGAAAGTGATGCTGTGCTAGAAGTCACACAAGATAACCTAAATCCCTCCCTATCCTTGCAGAAATTGTTTCCTTCCACAGAGGGAAATTCTGTGTGCACATCCCTTTACAATTTCCATGCAGTCTCTCCTTCCTTTATCCACCTCCCCATTTTTACCCCATATGAACAGGAGCTTTTCCAGCCTGAGACACACACTAAATGATGTTCAGTGAGCATCCAGAGGCAATTTGCCTGTTTTGGGAACCAACCAGACCTTATCAGCCAGTTTTTGAAGCATCAAATCCACGTGCTCCAGCTCAGACACCATAACCACAGCAATTACATGGACAGCATCCATACCTTTGGCCTCACCTCCTTACAGTGAACAACAAAGGCATCTGAAATAAACTCCACAAAGGAAGTATAGGTGAAAGACCTCTGTCAAGTCACTTTGTAAAGCATTGCCAACCAGGCCTTCTGGGACAAGTCATCTTTAACTGAGATTTTAGAGGGCTTTCCTAATAAAAAGATACATCACCCATTAGCTCATATATATAACCCAAATGACATCCTCACAAGTGCAGCAGTCTTGGGGCTCAAACCATTCAAGAAGCAATTACCAAATCAATAACACATGCTGCGGTGATTACATTTGATTAGAGACAGCGTAGAAAAAAATAAGAGCAATATTCACCCACACCCCATCCTTAAAACAATAATTCTTTATTGTGATGGTTCTGGTATGTAAGAAAGTTTCCTCTTTATACAGAAGGAAATCAGGCTACTGTATTACTAGCAAAGCACACAAATCAAGATTTTTGAGCACTAATTTGGGGAAAGAATGAAGCTGTAGCCATATAAAATGAGGCCTGCTCCTTCATTTCTGGGCCAAAACTCCACATCCCTTGACATCTTGGATGCAGAACCATATGCTTTGGTTTGGGCCCATCC
>NW_027269270.1:32467500-32512500 GCF_023055355.1 Agelaius tricolor
AATGCTTTAGAGAGGAAAACAGTGAAGGCTGGAGGGTGGGCTGGCAGCTTGCGGGGAGAAGTCTCTTGATTTGAAATCTGTGTTCTTGGATTTCAACCTCCCCACCTGAAAACAAAAAAAATGGCTGGAAGTGGCTCATGCTGGAGAAAAGGAGGTAAACTGTATTAAATGACACTGAAACTCCTTGCGTTTATTAGCACTTACTAGAACTTAATAAAAAGAAGCAGCTTCATAAAAGGTTGTGTGAGATTTCTGTGATATTTTTGTGCTGGGAGATGCTAAACAAACCAAGTCCAATTGATACAGGTGGTTCTTTAGAAGAGTAGAAAACCGTGTTTGTGGAAAATCCAGGATGAAAACATAATCCAGTGAAGTGCCCCTCAATGCCTTTTTCACAGCGATTTTCCTGACATTGCAAGGATAGCAAGGAGGGCTGGGAGGGCCTGGCTTTTGGGCTGAAGGGTGTTTCTGCACAAAAGGAGATCGTTGAGGGTGGTTCAGGAATGAAACTACCATGGCTTGCAGGTACTTGCACTGTGTGCTCATTGCTTTGCACAGGAAGATTTTCAATGGAGCTTTTTAAGCCTTTACTGTAATGTTGGAAGTCATTTATTTTATACCATGACACAGACCCTACATTAAAACTATCACTGCCAGGAGTCCCTGCGAATGTAACTATTTTTATGGACCAAATGTTGTGGGTCAATGTTTTAACACGGGCTTGTTGTACAGTATATTGCTCAGTAAAGTGTCCCTCCACTGCAGGCGTTTAATGGTCTGTCTGTTGCGGAGCCCATTACCACAATTCTGCACTCTTTCTTGGCTTTATTAAAGCCCAGAGAGTCAGAGATGCCCGTGGGTGGCACAGGGCACAGACACTTTTCAAAAGTGACCTGCAAATCCTCCAGGTTTAAGGTGAAGACTCCCAGCCCACAAAAGCAGCTGCAATCGCACAGGACCCCCTCTCAGGGAAAAACAGCAAAAAACTTCCACGATTTTTATTTTTTTTAATTTTTTTTTTTTTTTAACGTAACGCTGGGGCCACTGTCCTATATTTCCCTGGCAAGCAGACAGAAAAAGAGGGAGGCTTCACCGTGCCGGGTGAAGCCTCCCAGCCCGGGTTGGGATGATGCTACAGGAGGGGTCCTGTCCCCATCCCAGCACTTCCAGCCAGGCGTTCATTTTTGGCGAGCTGCCAGAGGAGGGTGCTCTGTTGTTAGAGGAAGACCCTCCAAATTGCAGAGGCTGACAGAGAGCAGAGGAGCAGGAATCCTCTCTACCTTACATCTCCCTTCAGGAAAGAGACACTCTGGTGCCTGCTTTTTATTTTTTTTTTTTTTTTCCCTTTCCTCCCCCTCCTTTTTTTTGTCTCATTCTGTCACTCTCTGGTTCTTTTACAATAGCAACAACAATGATCTTGTCTAAATGATTTCACAGGCTATTATTCAGGCACTCAACTTTTAACATTTCAATTTTGTCATTTTGTTGCTACACAAAAGGTGCACTTCTCCAGTATAATGTTCTGAGAATTATGTCAATGAGCAGTAATGGCTTTTAACATTAACTTGATCATTAACAACTACATTATCTGTGGCATAATCAGCACCTCAGTCTATTGTGTCATATTACTGTACAGATTTTGGAAATGAAGGCCCAGTCTAAGCAAAAGTTCCCTGCATTCAGCTGTGATTTTTCTTTTAACTGAAATGCTTTTAAAACACTTCATAATTTTTTGTGAATACTTTAAAATTGGGTTTATGTCAATTTGTTTTGCATCTAGAACTGGGGGATATTTTTTTTAAATTATTTTAAGAGCAACCAGGTTAGGATTTGAAGTAGGTCAACTAGGCAAGTTTATCTAAACTAGCACAAGCTGTGGACCAATTCCAGAAAGAGTATCTACTCTGAAAGTTGCTCATATCCAAAGCCTGCTCCATTTTTACATCAATTTTACTCAATCTGTTCCATAAATTTACCAACAAAAGCCCTGCAGATGTTAATGCTTTTATATTGCTAGACAGAGGGTTGCCTATTTTAATTTGCCCTTGCCAAGGAGTCAAAGGTAACTGGAGAGTTTCTAGTTCATTTTCCATGTTTCCTAAATAAAATTGCCCTAAGATTCACTTCCACACATCCTTCTTGTTTGTTAACAAATCCCACAGCCTTTTGTCCATAAATTCACGTTCTTGGGCACAACCTTTCCTGGGAGAGAAGGATCAGCATCCCTAACTCCTCTTACATACTAAGGACCAGTGGTCTAACTCTGGGGAAAGCCTTTATCACTCCAGATGGAAATAAATCTATTGATTTTAATTGAGCTATGCTGATTTGCTCCAACCAAGCACCTGCCCAACTCCCTGCACTTCTCCAGAATCTCCCATTAGGATCTCAGACACGATGGTTGTGACCTCTCATAAATCAGGATGTGGCGTGGCAATCCCCCACACCTGACCCTTACATTCCCCCCTTCTTCCCAGACTGGAAAACAGCAAAGCCATGGGTAGGGAAACAACCATCAAAAGGTCACAGGCAAGGCAGGGGCCAATCCAGGATCCAAAGTGAGTTCTCCTGGCTCTCACATGAGCGCTTTACCCACTGGACCGTATCTGTCCACGTGTTAAAGATGAAGTGCCATGGACTCAGGGTCATTATGTGCTCTGCTGCTCACACACCTCATCAGCTTTTATGGCCCTACTGGTCAGTGGTTACACCAATGCTCTGCTGTCCTGGGGATGCTTCCATGCTATCCAGGTTTAGCAAAGGTAAATAGGAAAAAGGTCCTAAAACTTGAGGGAAGCTTCTAAAGCACCAGTAGAGCCTGTATGGAGTCACACAATAAGGGACACGTTTTTAGGATGAGCAGGTGTTCCCACATGGAAAAGGGCCTCCTGAAGTGGGAACAATCATGGAGAAGGCTCCCAGAGTGGGCAGAGAGTGGTTGAGTGCCCACCATGCAGTAAAAAAATCCCAAAGCAGCTCCACTGTGCTGTGATGGCAGAGAACCCTTTATTTGCCATTTTCCACTTGACACGTCCTGATACACCCTAAATGCACAAACAATGGGAACATCAGGTCACAGGCACTCCAAAAATGGGGAAACCTGCAGCTTTGAAGAGGATGAGTGTTTTGTGGCTGCATTACTGTCTAATGCAGCCAGGAGCTGAATAGCAATGAAAATAATCATTTAGCTCTATGTGTAAATAATTTCATTCTAGTAACAGTTACAATCGTAACAATAATGAAAACAATCACAGAGACTCAGAGAAGCATTAGAAAGATGCCACATTTAATTTACAGAGTTAGTTAAGCTAAGTCTTACATGAAAGAAATATTTTTAATATAGTAATTAGATATTTGTTGGAAAATTCTTGCCTTATTCTTCAACCAGTTTTTCACTGTGGTTATTTTTAGATGTTACTGTGGCTCCTAGTGTTCATAACACCTCTGGCTATGGGCTCAAAGATGTGCTTGGGCTGCCTCAGTGCTACAGCACCAGCATCAATGCCACTGCTCTCCAATGGGAGAGAGGGATGTGGACACACTGCTGTATCCCCAGGGAGCAACAAGGAATTCAGGTTCAATTTTCAGGCTGAAAAACTCATCTTTAGAAACTGAAACCTCTGGGCATCTAGTGAGTGTGATCCAAGTAGAGCTCCTTGTGTTTTAGGACAATTTAAATGAAAAACTGAAACAAGATAAAATCTTTCTTGGAACTTTGTGAACAAGCATGAGCAGGCATGAAATCAGCTTTAAAGAAGATGGAGGCACATGGGTGCCTGGACAGCTTTTCACAGTTGTGCCGCTGGGATGTGGTTACACATCTCCACTTGGGAGAAGGCTCAGGTAGATTGACACTTAAGGCCACATGCCTGAGGCATTTCAACCTTAAAAGTGCACTCACTCCAGAAATAAAAATTTTGTTTTGCACATTCACAGTGTCATGTCTTTGTTGATTTTTTTTTTCAGTAATTCCATTATCACAAATCACAGGACTGTCAAATACCCCAGGACTAGGAAATCACAGCCCAACAAGCAGCAGATGCCCTTTTGGAGGTTTTAAACAACATTCATTCATTTTTCAAATCCCACACACGAACTACCTACAACTTATCCACAGCAAAACCCAAGACAAAGCCTGTAAAATGCACCACCCTACCTTATTCACTGCTTCAACTAATTTAAGTCCAGGGACTATCTCAAGAAATGAGAAGGAAAACCCAAGAGATTTCACACAAGCTGTTTGTGTTTAAGGACAGAAGTATAAGCTCGAATGCAACATAATTATGATGTCATTGAACACAGCAAAAGCTGCAGGGACACACTGTGTTTTCATCACAGCACTACTACTGCAGACACATTTGAAACACTACAGCATCTTCAGACTATAATTATAACTGTTGTTTCTGTGGTTTCAAAGATAATAGAACTTGTTCATAACACTTACACAATGCCAATGTGCTGCATGCAAAATACAGACCCAGTGTCACAGGCAAAATATTCCCACCAAGATACCTGCAGACCAGCAGGTTATGATTTAGTGTTGTTGTGAGCAGGAAATGAAAATGCAACACTAGAGATACAACGACCAAATCCTTCCACCTAATCAGATAAACCAAGTTAGACTTGCCTGGTTAACTGAAGGACAGATTCAGCTCTTGAGAAACAACCAATTCCAAGACCATTGTGGCTTGCATGTCCTCATCAGCATTCCCCAACGGGGAGACATCATGAAACATGAAAAAATTTCCAGCAGCAAAGACAACTGACAATGGTGGGGGGAAGTGGAGGGGGAAATGAAGCCATTTACCAGTGCCCATGCTCCCCAGCCTCCTCCCAGCCCATCTGAGGTGTTGGTGGTGTGGTGCCTCCTCACCCCACCACAGGGAGCTCGCAGCTGTGCCTCCCCCCAGGTGCTGCAGATGGGGTTTCCAGGAGGTCCTTCCAGTCAGGAATCACCTACAGCTGTTGTACAGGAAAGGAGAGAGTGGATCTCACACAGTTAATGGATAAGTTCTCTCATCTTCACCACCTTGCTGTTCAGCTTCACCCACAGAGGTGCAAAGAGAGGCAGATGTGGCATTTGGCAAGCTGTCAAGGCACATCTTTCTTTTTAAAAGTAAGGTGCATTTCCCTGGCTGCTCTCAGCCCAGCCCTTCTGTCTGTAACAGCTCTGCTGTCAGCACTCAGGATGCCCTTTTCAAACGTGGGCAAGGAAGAGCAGGGTGATGCAGGGGGAAAACAGCCATTTTCTCCAAGAGCAACCCAAAATGGAGACCTGCACTTTCCACCTCACTCTTTTGCTGAGAGCTGCCCTCAATCCTCGCAGACAATTCCTTGTGGAGGTGTTCTTTTCACCAGACACCAGGCAGGCCAAATTCACCTCCCTGGACTTACCAGCCATGGGTGCAGCCATCCTGCCACACACAGGGTCTCACGCTGCACCCGTAATATGACACAGGGTCCGGATGCCACCACCCTGACATCAATCATAGGCACAACACATAAACTTTCAGTTTTACCAGCGGTGTCATTTTTATTGTTTCATCCATCACACTGCACTCCTCACTCTGCAGGCAGTCTCTCCCTCTAAGTATTTCTTGGAGTTGTGGAGCCTGAGGACAGAATTGAAGCTTTGGAAGTATCATAAAGGTTATTCCCATTGACACCCACCACAATCTTATTGTCTCTCCAGCTAAATAGTAGGGGTCACTTGGAAAGTTAATGGTGATGCTGCTACCAAGAGTCTTGTGATGCCTGCACTTCCTGTCAGAAAAACACTCAAAGTGAATCTGAAATCAAAGTAGACAAAGCTAAAGTTCTGCTTATGAATGTCCCACCCAGTCATGGCAGTGTTGTCTCCTTTGATTTCAAATTCACTTTGAAACTCTCCAAACAGGAGGCCCAGCTCTACCTTGGGAGCAGAAGATGCAAAGTGGGAACTCCACCCTTTTACTTCTCACCTAGCTGGTGCTAACAGGCCTAACAAAAACCATAATAAGCCCCTAATGCCAATTCCAGAAGGGTATTATCTACCCACGTTATCCTTTGGTGCTTGTGCTTGCCGGCATGGGCATACAGGGCTTTTTATTATTCCAGAAACCACTGAGTGCAAACGGAGCAGCTCGTTCCAGCTGAACTGGGACTTTCTGAGTGAGATTTTGGAAAGTAGTTTCCTTCTTGGAGCTGAGATGGGATTTTTCTGGCTTAAGCAAAGTGGGAAATTGTCCACAGTCCTTAACTTCCACTCCTAGCATATTTTCACTCAGTAATTTGCAAGCAAAACAGTCCAGAAAATGCTTGGTCAGAGCAACAAGTTTTTATAGCCACTTTATTTGAAAGAGCAGAATATTTTTGGTAATGTAGTTGGAATGACAGGCTCCCTAATTTTTCAGTACAACATTTGCTGCTTTTGCACACATTTATACCTTTGGATCTAGAGACAAAATTGAGTAGCAACTGCACCATGAGTGGAGTCAGGAGGCACAAACAACCCTCCTCTCTCCAGAGCATGGGGGAAACAATAGACTCACTGGAATGATAAGAGAGGACATTTTTCATGGAGACCAAACCTCCCAGAGCAAGCCAATTCCTGCCTTCACAGTGCTACTTCTTTCCTGATGACACTTAGCTGGGAGCTGGGAAGGGCAAAGCTGGCAGACTGGAAGATTGCCTAATGTGCTGTGACTGACATGTAATCGAATATTCAACCACTGGTCCTCATGTCGGTGGTAAAGTGAATATGACACCCTTCAGCTTAGTTGTGATCACGCCTCGTTCTTCTGCAAACAGTTTCATAAAGGTGCAGCCTGGCTCCTTGATGAGGCGGATGTGTGAGATGGGGAGAGCAGTCACGGAGGTCACCTGCTGCTGGGAACGCGCCGAGGACCTGCCAGGACTGACCTTTAAATGCCAACCGCATCCCCGCCGCGCCCCCGCGCCGAGGTGGGACCGCCACGCGCTCTGCTCTCACAGCCACCATCGTGCTCGATGGCCTGGACAAGCCACCTGTTCAACATCAGAGGGGTCTTTATCTCTCAGAACCTTTCTGGATCTGTCAGTGCCAAGAAAAAAAAAAAAAACAAAACAAAAAAACAGACAGACATACACACACTTAAAAAAAAAAGAAAGAAAGAAAAAAAAAGAACATTTGGACGTGAGAAACCCCAAGGGAAGGAACTCAGATGTTCGGGTCAGGCCTTAGAAAAGGTATCAATTCTTCTTTCCACTTAGCACAGGCTGCTGCCTGCCCAGGCTCTTTGTCTCTGCCCTCTTCCCAGTACAGAAAGCATTTCCCTTTTAAATGACATCTGAGCGCTGACATGCTAGAGGCACCCATCCTGCATCATCTCTGGCAGATGGTGCAGCTGGCCACGATTTTCGGGATTGCTTAAATAAAACCACAGTGCCATATCAAGAAATGTAGAGAAAACGCTCAACAGTGCTTAAGATGTTTAAACATCACAAACTGTCTAAGACTTCAGCTCGCTGCACTGCGCATTTTTGGTGATGTAACTGTTCTTATTGATGGCAACAGTGAAATCTCCATCATGACTCACTTCATTTTCTTTCTGGGAGGCAGAGGCAAATCCTGTGATATTCCTGCTCTGACCCAGTATTAGATTCTTTCACCTTGCTATGCTAGGAAGTTTGGACAGCTGTAACAACACAGGTCAAATGCTTGAGGTTTTTGGAGAAGGGAGCTCCCATGCTGACAGCATCAGGTCTGGGATGCCCTGATGCTATCAGACAAGAAGCTGACCCACTCCCACAGCCCACAAAGCCAGAAGCACCTCTGCATGGCTTTCACAGACATCCAAGCAGTTTCAGTGTAAGCAGCAATGCTCAAGCCAACATAAATGCTGTTTTTCCTTTTCCCCTATGGTTTTGCTTGCCTTGAGCTAATTAGCCTGATGGCCATTTCCCTGCCCCCCAGAGATATCACATTTAGTGGTATATGTATTTTGGGAAAAAAAGCCTTTTAAGTGAAAATTGTCATTGTTGGGATCCAGGAGTCATGTAGTTCTTTTTAGCTCTACAATAAGTCTTCAGCTTTTCTGCTCGTGATTAAAAAGGTGGGATACTGGAAAATAGTAATGCTAGGAAATTTTTAGTCATAACTAAATGAAATGTGCTGTTGTGAAAGTGAAAAAAGGGATTTAATTCCAACTTAGCAGGGCTCTTTCAAGAGTTTAAGCCCTGGTAGATTCCAAAATACATGAGATAACCTTGCAGCATTTGTGAAGTTTCCACAAGAAAGCCATTACCTGTAGGGTCAAAGGAGACCTCTCCCATCTGCACTGCAGTAAAGCTACTGAATCCAGTGATATCTGGGATCTGCCTAAAATTTACTACCTTTCCCAACAAGAGAGGCACTTGGGATGCCTCTCTTGAGGCAAAATGAAGGGGCCTTGATTTTTTCTCCAAACCCTCCGCAGTGTTATCTTGCCTGAGGAAAGAGTGGCTGTCATGGCAAAGTGGAGCAGCTTGCAAAGACATTCAGAAAGTTCAACATGAAGCCAATCCCTGAGAAGCTGAGATGAATTCAGAAAGTTCAACATGAAGCCAATCCCTGAGAAGCTGGGATGAATTCCTGTGCAGGTGCAGGCAGGTATTTATTTAATGTGTGTGTCGACCAGCAAACCTCAAGACATTTCAGAACGCCATCACCCGGGGGCATCACCCCAGCATCCTCCGCACATTTTCTTCCCTCATAGTCCCCAAACTAGCTGGGAAAGCAGCAAGGAAAGGGCAGGGGGAGCACTCCAGAGCTGCTCTCACATCTCTCCATGAGGGCAGAGCCATGAGAGGGGCAGCTGGCTGCCCACCACGGGGAGCATCACACGGCTCCACCGCGCTCAGGCACCTCCGGCCGCAGATGTTGGCTTTTACTGCTCAGGTCTCCCCTGTCACTGGGCCACCTGTACAGCACACTTAACACACAGCAGTTATTCTCTTGCTGTTTGCACTGGAATAATCTTGGCAGGAAGCAGCAGTTAAATCCAGGCATAATTTTTTATACCCTGTGTAATGCAAAAATCACCTCTTTGGACAAGTAACACGCTCTCGTTGCCTTCTTGGTGGAATATGGTATTTCTTGTCCCGTCAGAAATTGGCCAAAATTGGTATTTAATATCTGAATGTCTCCATTCCAGGCCCAGACTGCAATTCCTGAAAAAAAGGAAGGGAACTTTTACAAACACTGGATTTTAGATGTGGGATACTGTTGGCCCTTTCTCAAATGCCAAGATGGTGAAAGGCAGCCCCATCACAGAGTTAGGTTTGAATGGAGGCCTCAGATTCAAACACAGATCCAAAATTTGAATGTGGCTTTTGGATTTAATCCCATTCCCAGCCATATCCATTTGATGTAGCAGAACAGGCTATCACACTGGCTGAAAAAGCACTTGGAGCATCTATTGCCTTCTTTTTTCAAGTGAATTTCAAATTCTCTTTGCTCAAACTTAGAGAGAGGTGACATGACTGAATATTATAAGAACATCATTTGCTGCTGCTGCCACTGCTGTTGAGGATATACAGTAGGTTTTTCCCCCTGTTTGCTTTAAAAATTAGGTTACTAATGATAATGCTCCTCTCAAAGATGATCTTGTACTTTTTAATGATACCCATAGTTTTCCTCCACATAAATGACTAAATCCTCACAGAAATCTCTGTCTTGATTAGCACTCCTGCTAGTAAAATTTCACATACTAAATCAGTACCAGCTGTAGCAAGAAAGAATGAAAAAGGCAAGTGTAAATGTTCCATATGCCCTACCAAATTGGCATCTGTGTCAGTAACCCTGTGTTTTTTTAAACAATTGTATACATACATTCTCAGAAGTGTTTTGCTCACAGGATTCTGCAAGCAAAATTTCCTCTGTTGGTACATCACTGAAATGTCACATCTAAAAAAACCCCAGCAAGGAGTTTTGCTGCTTCTCCTCCCTACACCCAACCCCGGCGCGCAATTCAACGAGTTACCCCGAGTTTGCCACACCTTTGTTTTGACGCCTGCTCCCCGTAACCCGACTCTGGGACACCCCTGCAGAGCTGCTCCACATTTAGCGCTCAGTTATTAGCAGCACCACCGAAAGCCAAAGCTGCTGAGGCGCTGTCGTTATTTCCAAGCTGAATTCAGAAGTAAGGACTCGGGTTCCAGCCGGGCTGCTGGGGAATGCTGCTCCCACGAGCCAGCAGCTCGTCTTTCGCCTGACTCACGAGCGATGATGATGCAGGAGGGAGCTCAGCCCAGAGCTCTGACCCAGAATGGGCAGTGACTCAGCTTCATCCTGCAAAATCATGGTGTGGGTGCAGGGTAGGTGAATGGTTGCAGCCTCTTGGACGGGCCTGACAGTTGTAAACTGGCTGAGCAGCAACTGCTCCATCGCTCTGCTGTGCAGCAGGAAAAAGCCTGGAATACAATACAGTAAATATCAGCACAATGCAACTTCCAAATAACCAACTACGTCCTCAGCAAAAACACTTTCAAGTCAGTTTGTGCCTATCCCACTGCTGGAATTCAATCAGTATGGCAGAATGGACTTCCAAAGTTAAACAAACACTAACTAGGGCTCCAAATGGGTAGCAAATGCCTCAGCCTGCTGTGGAAAGGTGATATGGAGCCAGACTGTCCGCTGATGTAAGCCAACCTCACTTCACTGGACTTGGGTGGAGCTGTGATGATGATCAACACCAGCTGACTGCCTGATCCACTGCACACCCCAAAGCCAGCCATCCTCTTTCCCTGACATGGGACGATACAAAGTAAACAGGAAAAATTAAGGAGCAGTTAAGGGCATTAATAGGAGGTTTCTGAGAATGATAAAATATTTCTCGCATTTCCAAAAAGTCAGGAAGACCCTCTTTCCCTCACACTTTGGCCATGACAAAGTGGTGACACTTGTTCTGATTTTTTTCCAGTGCAATGTGGAGTGTATATTTGCACATCATGTCATGCCTGTCTATGGTAATCAGAAGCCATTATTTCCAAAAGCTCAAAATTCCCTCCTGGACTCTGGCATGCCAAGTTTTACTTCACAGTGATTTCTTTTCTTTCCTTTTTTTTTTTTTTCATGGCTGATTTATAATTGCTGCAAACAGAAGTTTATAATGGAAATGCTGACAAAACCCTAACTACAGTGTCACGTTAACACTACCATTGCTGCCTCTTTGTCAGACTTTCCTTTAACCCAATGAGCCAAGGCTTGGATCAAGTAGCAACAAAAGCCCAGAATACCCAGGGCATAAGAGACAGAGTGGAGAAGTGGAGACAAAACTCCTGGAATAAAATCTTTGCCTCACTGAAATCAAAGGGATTTTATCCTTGGTGTCAGTCTCACTTCTGCCAGACACTTGCTGTACGATTTGGAGAAATTTATCTTCTGCAAAATGGACAGGAAAATATGCCCTGCACTTACCTTACAAGTGTTGTAGCATGATTAGCAAATCACACTCTTAAAGGAAAGAGGGAAAGGCTGAGGATAAATATAAACACTACCTACATATTTACAAAAAAAATAGGCAAATATTATTCTAGGAATCCTCTATGCATGGAAGGTGGTGGGATTTTTAGTGTTCTGCCTGCATGTATTTACACAGAGACATCAATACAACATTTCCCTGCAACACCCTCATTATTTGGGTCTTCTCTCATGTTTGTGATTTTCAATTTTATTCCTGGGTTAGGTCTCATTCCTGACATTTTTATGTAGGTTTTGTATGCAATAATATACATACATTAGATGGTGTTGAAACCATCAACCCAAACTACTATTTTTAGCACGGTGCAGAGGATGGGACAGAGACATAAGTGACAATTAAAGAGAATATATTCAGAGCTGTCATCAGCAAATATTTTTTTTTCTCTTGCCAGAAATCCTGGGTGCATAGAAGGGCCTCCTAGGCAAAGATTTTAAGGCGAAACATTCGGGTCATTCAAAAAAAAACCCAAACAAACCCACAAGTAAATGACATCACCAGGAGGCTGGGCTGCTCTGAGGTTCCCAATCGCCGACTTTGTGATAAAACTCTTATTTGCTCCCTCAAATTGCTGATCTGCCTCTCTGCTTCTGTACTACCCATGAACAGTGCCTGCAGATGTATATAATTTACAGAGCTTTCCTCATCAAGGGGATTAGGCAGCCCTCTTTCAATATGTATAAGAAGTACAAACACACACTTACCCACTATGTTTTACGCCTGCCTGCAACAAACAGCTGAACAGATTGTGATGAAATTCAGACATTGACAATCTGACAAAAAACTTCTTTTTTCCCTTAAAATCTGGCTTCCAGAAGTTTTGCAAATCTAAATATTTTATTTGAATATCGCAAG
Organism: Agelaius tricolor; assembly: GCF_023055355.1. NCBI lineage: Eukaryota > Metazoa > Chordata > Aves > Passeriformes > Icteridae > Agelaius > Agelaius tricolor. The sequence goes on from NW_027269270.1 coordinate 32,479,833, forward strand.
GGCCCCAATCTTATGGAAAGCCTACGAAGCAAACATGGAGATACGTGTAGTTAAGGAGGGGGAGAAAAAAAATAGCACAGACACATACACAAAACACATCTATTTGGTGCAACTTGCCAATTTTCACAATGACTCGGGTGCGTTTTCTCTGCCTGGCTCCTGAGACTGTAACTAGACTCCTCTAATAAGCACTTTTTGCCCACCAGAGTGTCAACGGTGCTTTAACAGTAGTTTCAGTGTCAAATTGCCCTTTCCTCAGCAGGGATTGTTAAGCCTTTCTGTATTATACTTCCAAGACTCTCACGAGCTGGAGTTGGGAGATATAATATTTTCTTTGAAGTTTGCATTTCACAACACACTGGGATGCAAACAAGCTCCAGTTTCTCAGTAGTCAAACAATTCTGGCACACAGGGACTAGGACTAAATATTGTACCAAATTTTCTAATTACGTCTTTGTGATATTTACTACACGATGTTAGGTGAAAGCAGATCCTAATCAATATAAACCCCCTTGTCTAAACAGGACATCTGGGCTTTGAAATATTCTGTTTGTTGTCTAGAAATTACCCTGTAGCAAGCCACTGTAACAATATAATATCTTAGTCATGGAAAACTTTGGAGTATTTCTGATAAACTTATCATAAACAGATGAGTGCTTTCTCTCTCTCAGTATTAAGGTGATGTAAAAAGTGAAGATAAAAGTCAGCTGTATGCATAAAATCATAGAGGCTTTTGCCAGCAAAATGCTGTGTTTACAAGTTTAAAAGATCCAAAGTCTGAAAAGGCAAAAAATTAGGATTCTTAAAGTAACACTAACTCAGCCACATGGCACATCCTGGCAAGCACATTTAGCAAAATAAACATTAGCATATTCATATACACATTTCTAGAGCAACGTATTTTTAATGTGGCCAAACTAATTCAACAATGGGAATCTCAACTTTTCTCATTTCAAGGCCAGATTCTCAGCTGGCAGAGACATATTATTTCAACAAACCGACACCACCGACAGCAGCGAAGCAGCAGAGCCGCCTCCTCCTGAGCAGGCAAGTGCCAGAGTCTGCTGCACTTAGGATGACAAGTCTCTCTTTCTGACTTCATTATCAATATTCATACAACAAGACAGACAGATGTGACTAAGAATCAGATCCTCAGATAGAATCCTGAGCCTTCCACCACAAAGGCATTCGCGAGAGTCGCTTTTCCGCCTGTGTTTTGTCACGTAAGGGAATCGGGAGGAATCCAGCCCCCTCCCCGGCAGAAGGATTTCACAGCACAAGACAGGGGCAGTTGTAAGTCTTTGGCCCTGAATTCTGGATGTCGCTGATTTTTACTGATTCTCTCGGCTTTATCTGACAATTCCTTGATTTGTTCTTCCGACAGCAACAAGCTGCACTGGAGGGGAGCATCTCCCCGCTCATCACAGTCGTGTCAGCGCAGGATCCATTCCCACACCCCAGCCTTCCCACAGAGAAAGTTTTGTGTGCCGAGGATATTCTCTGTGGATAACGAGGCAGATCCGGGCTCCCAGAGCAGCTGCCTTTGGCAAAGCTGGCTTATCCCATCACCCCCGGGTTGCCCTTGGTGGAGAGGATCTCTGGATGGCGCTGGGCCAGCTGCACCAGCCCTTCTGCCATCCCAACCTCCCAGCACATCCATCACACCAGGGCTCCAGAGCCTGGGATAAGGGGATCTAAAAATGACACAAAGCCCCCTTTGCCCCACCTTAATATGACCTATGCTAAATCCAGCTTGGCTGGGGCTGAGGATCAAGGCCCTTAGACACTCTTAACTTAATGCTCCAGGTAGGAATGCAACTCCCCCCCCATGAGCCCCTGTTTATTTTTATTTTTCGAGTGCTCAAGGTCCTGCTCAGGACTACAGCCCCGCTGAGTGACACACTCCATAAATATGGAAAAACCACAAAATTCTCAGTTTAAAGAAAGGTTACATGAAGAGAAGGCAGCAAGAGGCAATTGCATGCAAGTTGTTTGTATATACTATGTGTACATAGTTTGTTGTTTGATATTTTTTTTTGCCAAGGATCTTGAACCTCACCCAGCTGGACTTGGAGGCATCCGGAGTGAGTTGGTTAATTGCTAACAGCCTTCATAGAGACACACAGGGAATTAATCCTCAGATCACCTCTTTTCCCCTTTACAAGTCACAAAAAAAAAAAAAAAAGAAAAAAAAAAAGAGAAAAGCTTAGCTGTCTGTACTATTTCCAACAGTAAACGTTACCATTTCAGAGTTAGATATGAAAGGAAAAAAAATAAAACTGGAAAGCACTTCACACCTTTGAGCTCTGTAGCCTGTTAACAAACTGGAGAGATATTGGCAAAGAGGTTCAAAAGTTAGTAGGGGCGACAGACAGAAGAACAGACAGTGCAATTGCTTCATTTCCATAAGTGCTCATGCCAAAAAAATCAGATCTGATTAATAATTAAAAAACAAACAAAAACCCCCATTATTTTGAGAATCAAGAATAAGCCTGACTGTAAAGTTCAGAAAGCCCTGGACATACAAAAACAAAAGGTTATGGGGCAAATCCTGACTTTGAGAGTTTTTTTAAGCCCTTGCACATGAGTTGGATGGCTCCCATCCCACAGGGACACCCACCCTCCCCTGGGACCCTCAGCCAGGAGCACCCAGGCCACAGGGTGGGAATGGCCACCTGAGAGCCCTGGGCCAACTCCCCAGAGGCATCCCCAGGCTCTGAAGATCTAAAGATCCCCTGAATAATCCTATTCAGGGACAAGAATTATAACCATGAAGGGCAAAAATGGAGGGAAATGGGATCCTTCCTCAGGCCCCTGGCAGACACGGAGAGGACAATGGGGAAATAAGAGCTAGCACAAAAGTTTCCTCGAGTACGTCTTCAGCCACTGCGGTTTCAGATGAGAATTTCCAGAGGCAGGAACTAAAAGAATATTGTGATTTTCTTTGGGGGATTAATCACTTAGCTGCTTGTTACCTTTTGTTAGAGGCATGACACCCCATAACCTTGCTGCACAAGGCGCCAGATGTCCATTTAAATGTCAGTTTTGAACGAAAAAATGTTTGTTTTCCCATTTGAGTCCACAAAGTTATTTTCTTTCTGCTAAACCCCCATGAATTTTAAGGCGAGCAGACACCAACACGTGTTACAAATGATTCAGAGGGGTGCTGAGTTCTCTGGGTGAAATTAAATAAATAAATAAAGGCAGTCCTTCCTCCTGCTTGCATTTGCTGGGGACGCATATCCCCTTACAAATAAAAAAAAGTATTAAGAATATGTTATGAAAAATAACAAAGAATAGCAGAGAAATCTAAAAGTGAGTGGCACTTCAGATGGAGTTTAGCAAATTAAGTCATTGAACTGAAGAGGAGATTAATACCAAACAAGGTGCCCCTTCTTCTGAAGTAATGAATATTCTTCAAACAGCAAGGGAGCACTGACTGCTGTTTGATGCTGATGACATTGAAAATTTAGGAGAACAGAAATTCCATCATTTTTCATTTGTATGCAAATGCGCCTGTTCCAGAAATTAACCCCTGAACCCCATGTCAGTTTTCATCTGGAGGAATTCTCTTCGCTCGCATCACACAGCGCAGCCTTTGCTGCTATCCTGGGGTCACTGGGGCTTCCCCACACACAACAACACAAAACCCTAAAACAAAACAACCAACCGAAAAAAAAAAAAAAAAGCCCCCCAAAAAAAAACAAAAAAGGGAAGAAAGTAGGGTGGGGGAAATAGGCCAAATCATGCCAGGCTTTGTTTCCCCCCATTAATGGGGTATAAAGGAGCAATAGAAGCCAAGCCTGTTGTAAAATGCACATCTCTAATGCCTGGCTCTGGGTCCTGGCATCATTGTCATGCAAAAGGCAGCTCTACCTCTTTAGGCAGAGCAGCACCCACTAATCACTTCCACTGGTGTTAAGGTGAACCTTGGGCCAATATACAACCCGTATTACTCTTCCTTTCAGCCCGGGCTTCCACTGTTAAAAAGTTCCTTTGTCACTTAGCACCTTAGACAAATGCGACTATCTGCATCTGAAGGGGAAAGAGATGATGGAGGTTTTTTAATTGATGTGGATTTAATTATGCTAATTTAGACAGCTGTAAAGCCTTTTCAGTAGAGCTGCATAATGGGACCAGCAAATACAGGTGTCCTTCACTGCAGGCGCTTAATGTTTAACCTCAGTCGTTTTGTAAGGAAGGGAAAATGCAAAGTAATGGTTAACCAGCAGAAAGCTCTATTTCTTGAGGACCTAAAGAGGACTCTTCACTTTGATTCCCCCTGCAATCCCATTGAGGGCTGCAGAAATCCACCTACGCTGAGCAGAGCACAAATACTTTTCATTGCAGTGATGAAGATGAGGCTGAGGCAGAAACAAGAGGGTTCCGGTCTGCCACAGACTTCAGCATCCTGCACATCCTGTCCTTTGCTTAATTTAGGCCATCTCTGAATAAATGCTCAATTTGAGACAGCCCTTTCTTGTCCTCTTTTTAAAATCTTTTGTATCTGACCACCTACAGCACCAGCCACGATTAAAAGCAGTAAGTAAGGTATTTTCTTTGGGTGTTTTCTTGATGTCTTATCCAGACCCCTCTGAGGCTGCTATGACTTCACCTTTCCCAATATTCCTTATCCTACACCCTACATCCTTTCTCTAGGCTGGGGCTAACACCTCCAGGGACCATTTGGAAATTCATTTCCCAGGTTTGGCTGGGAGTTTGGCCAGCTTGGATCCCCAGGGTGGTCATGCACCATGGAATATCAGCACTGCTCCCAGGGAAGAGCAGAAATCCTTGGCCAAAGGTGAGGAAGGGACCACTGAGCTTTTTTAATATAGAAAGAATCACAGCCCAGATGTGCCTGTGGGTGTTGGAACCAGATGATCTCTAAGGTCCCTTCCAATCCAAACCTTTTTATGATTCTGTGATTCTTTGACTGCCAGAGGCAGCCTCACTGATCAGGTGTCGTGTGTCCCCGTGAGGCTCTCCTGTTCAGTAGCACTGTCTTATTTGTATGACCACTACTTTTTCTTTTTTTTTTTTTTTTCTTTTAATAGAAATTGTTATTTATTAAGCACTTATTAGAGCAGGAAAGAAACCTTTGGCTTACAAGTTCTGGTAGACTTCACTGAAGCAATTTCAGGTGTTACTGGCTGATTTACTTGTCACTCATTGCTGATGCAGCAAGCACAGTCTGCTCAGGAAGGTGGACTTTGGGCTGTGCTTTCCCCCCAGAGCATCTCTTTTTCAAAGGAGTGCTGCCAGACTGGTGAATATGCTGGAAATATGTACCACACCATCAGATGGAGCTGATTTGGGGAAGGCAGGAGAGAGAAGATTAAATTCAGATACACAAAACTATCCACAGCTACATCTTTAGGTCTCCTGAGGCTAAAGAGATTGCAGAAGTGCTCCCCCAGCACATGATGCAGAGCGAAGCCCACTGGGAGCTGCTCTGCCTGTCTGTGTCTGTCTCCACCATGGTGGCACCTGGGCACTGCACTGTCTCTAATCATTCCTAAAGTGCAGTGGAAATGGGCTTTTATCTCATTTTACACTGTGCTTATACAGTTTTCCCAAGGTCACTGAGAGCAGAGACAGATTTTCAGATTTTTACTTTTTTTTTCCATTGTTTGACACCCCACTGCAAACCCCTCTTTCCCCACCTTTTCCCTCCCTGTCTGCATTTCACCTTCTTAGCTCCAGGCACTGGCTATGGCAATCCTCTCCATTTTGGCAAGAGTTCCTGTTTTGGGAAATGCTAGGGTTAGCAAAGTCCTGTACTTCCACCAAATTTCCCAGCTTCCAAGTCTGCAAATTCTGCTGCCTAGATACAAATAATTCTCCCCAAACACGAAGTCCCCTCATCCCCTCAGCTGCTCCTCAGGAACACCAAGTGCAGAGTGCTCCACAGCTATTATATTCACATGCATGCATTATATAAGCATTTGCCTGATGAGTTAGAGGGTGACAGTGTCAGTCATCCTCCCCTTCACCTCCTCCCGTGGTCCAAAGCTGGATTCAGCACCTGCGGGCTCTCGTGGCCAGCTGAAGGGCCAACCACCAGTTAATCTGGGAGATATCCCTCCCAGCAACCACACCTGGCTTCCTGGCCCACTTCCCCCAAATTCTCCTGGGTCGTTCTGGCAGCTGGGACACCGAAAATGCACCCGGGGTTGGGCTGAGCTTTCCTCCTGGCTGCTCTGAGCCCTCTGGTGCCATTTTCCTTGACTCACCCTTGGTTATGGTGAATGGTCTCTGTTACATTTTCAAATAACCTGATATCCACACGAAAGGCTTTGGGGCAGGCTTTATTTCAAGTGTTATCCATTCTTATGTTTGCCCGATGCAGAAATGTAAGAATTGGTCCTAGAGCCAACCAAATCCTGGTGCTTAGCCCAGCAGCAGATCCAATTTCTTCTGCATACCCAGGATGAAAATGCACAGGCTCTCTACCAGGGACAGCCAAGATACAGCATACCAATGTGAGCACTCTGTTCTGTATTTTAACAGATTTTAGGAATTTGTGGGAATTCTCTTTAACACTTGGGAAGAAAAGATCTGAAGAAATGCTCTAACAAAAAAATATACAAATGGGTGCTTTGATAACTATAAAGTTGCTTTCTTGGATCGAGAGCCCACATTAGGAACCAAATAAAATATTTAAAAGCAAAAATCCTGCAAAGTTTCCTCCCACAAAAGGGAAAATATGGTCTATGCTATACCAGACCTTCCTTTTGCAAAATCTGTTTAGGAGTTGCCATGTAACAAGCAGGATTCAACAAAGAGTTTGACAATTTCTGTTAAAGTTGCATTTATACATATTTCTAGGAATGTTTGGTTTGATTTTTCTTTAAAACCAAGAATCAAGTTGCATTTCAGACCACATATAAATATAATTTTGCTCTCACATAATGCTTTTGTATCTGGTGTAATTCCATTTACTGCAGTGGTGTTACCTTTCAGTTACCCTAATGGGAACAAGAGCAGAATTACACTGATAAAAAAAGCTGCTCACAGAAAGAAACAACATAGAGGAATAAATACTTCCTGTGGCTTATATAATATATTTGTTTGTCCAAATTGTAGCAAAGACATTTATTTCAACGAATATTGTTTGATCAGCAAGAGTAAACACTGATATGTCTTAAACACCAACATGCAGTTTTTACAATTCATCAAACAACACCTAGGATTGTTTAGCTGGTCAACTAAAAGAAACAACAAAAGGTTCCAGGTCATATAATTATACCCTTCTGTTTCCCAACTTTCTTAGAAATCTCTGCCTAAAAATAACCCCAGCATCCGGATGCCTTGCAGAATTGGCTTATTTAAAAACATATAAAAACTCTTATTGCAGCCTTAGCCATTTTAAGGTCTGGGTGCTGACACAGAGTAACAGTGCTTAGCACTACTATATACCGCTTTCCATCTCCAAAGCACTTTACAAACATTAGCTAATTAATCCTCACAACACCCCTGTGAGGTAGGTAGGTAAGTATTGTCATCCAATTAGGTAAGTATTAAGCACTGTTATCCCAGCAGATAAGTATTAAGGTCTCCCATTTTACTGGGGATCCTGAGGACAACAGGTTAAGTTGCTTACCAAAGGTCACAGGGGGAGCTGGTGGAACAAAACTTGGGATGCTTTGGTTTCTTGGGGGCTATTCAGGCATCCAGGCAGCATCCGGGGCTGCTTCCTCCACAAAGGCATCCCTCACCATCCACATGGAAATTAGGGCTTTCTATACCCCTCCAAAACACACAGTGATGGGTACAGCACGGTGGAAAAGATGTGCTTGAGGAACACAGCTTCTCCCTCTTTGGGCTGGGCAAGGATGACATTGCCCAGCAAAGCTGTCAGGAAGTTTTTAAGAATAAAGGTCTTGGATCAGGGCATCTTCCTGTGCCCTGACACGCATCCAAAAGTATCACCAGGCCTTGCCAATCAAAAGCTCCTTCTTCCCCTCTCAATTTGCCTTTCTTTCCCACTATTCTACAAAGATGGTCTCGTATTAAAGCCTCACAAAGATATAAACCTTTCCACTGTGGTTTGCATCTCCTGAACATAAAAAAAGTCCAATTTGAAGCCCCAGCTCAGAGGTTTCCAGGTTGTAAAGGGAGGCTTGAATCCTCAAATACACTTGGTGGGACAAATCCCTTTTCAGAGGATCTAGAGAACAGGACCAGCCCAGCACGCTTTGGGTTTAATCGAGTCTCAACAGATGTCAAGCTGGTGAAATAACATCATCTGTCCCCCAGAGACAATGCCAGCGTTCACATCTGCTTCCAATTTCACGTCACTGCTGGAGAAAAAGTGAAAGCTCCTACTGTAACTCCACTTGGAGCTGCAGCTGAACAAAAGTCTAAATTGGACTCGGTGATCTTGGAGGTCTTTTCCAACCTAAATGATTCTGTGATTCCCTCATTGACTTGGAGCCTGATGGGTTTTGTGAAGTCATTGAACTCTAGACCAGTGTGAGAAGCGCCCCAAACAGGAAAACCCACCTGCAGAAGGTGCAATCCTAGGCAGGGCACATTTCAGGCTCTGCCCAAGGGCCCATCACTTGTGATGGACGGTCAGGAGTGTCCTCTGCTTGGCAATTTGGCACTTGACTCATGGCAATGTCATCCAGCTTTTCTTCTGGATGCAAGGGACCAGCACAGAGATGCTTCAGCTCAAGCTGAAGTTGAGGCAAATCCCAAGTGTTAAAAAAAAAAAAAAAAAGAAAAAGACCTTGACTAGATTTCAACTGTGCTGATTTATGTTTTCAAGTGGAAGGCGGTTTTAGCTGAAGTAAACTACACAGTTTTTAGAACATTCAAAATTCATGGCAGTTTGATCCCACAGGACGTCAAACAAACACAAATGATTTGCCAGGAATCCCTACAAATTGAAATAACCAAACCACACACAGTTCCAGCAAAAGTCTTGAACCAACTCTAAGGCAGGGGAAAATAAGGATTAAAATGGAGAATTTTTATTTTATTCATCTACACAAAACATCTCCAGTGCAATGCACATCCAGATCAACTGCACACAAAGAAGGAGCACAAATACATAACTTGAAACTCAAAACTCCTCCAACCCACAAACCAATAGGAAATAGACAAATGAAAATAAGAGTCATGAAAACATAAGGTACATTTAGATTCTCTTGCACTCTGTGGAGTGGTTTTATTTTAACATAGGGCTGAAATAGAAAAGGAATTAATCTGAGAAAGCCAACACAAAATGCAGGTAACAGACATATCATGTGTGGTACAGTCATGAGAAAGAAAACAGACAACCAAAACTGTGACAAGAATGTGCTTAGTTATATTCTTTCAAGCTTGGTCTGCCAGCATTTTTTCCTTTTTTCTTTTTTTTTTTTTTTTTATTCCCTGTGTACTGGTCACCAGTGTCTGCCAAAAGACTTTTCATGGATTTCTGCAATTCCATTTCCCCCCAAACGGAGGAAATGATGTTTCTCCCCAACCACAGGACCCAGCTGTGGGTTTTACACCACGATTTGTAGCTGTAAACTAACACAGTGACACGCCGCCCCCCTGCCTAAACAACCCAGACCCAGCCAGTTGCAAAAATTCAGAGTGGGTTATGCAAAATGAAAGGATTAAAAAATGAAAAGAGCATTCACTTCATGTTGCTCCTTTAAAACATTATCACACAGCTCCTTTTTTTTTTTTTTCCCTAACCTGACCTTTTTTTTCCCAACGGTTTATCTATAACTTAATATAACTAATTCTTTTGAAATAATGTTCACAGTTAGCATAATTGGTGTTATATAGTTCTAATGTACATTACAGAATATTCTGTCACTAGACACTAAATTGAAATTTTAAAGAAAATGATAGAAATAGCTGTAAGGGAAAAAGTACCCTTTTAAATCTAATTTGCTATGCACCGCAGTAGGGTAATGGATGCAATGAAAGTTCCTTTATTGAGTTCCCATGTCCAAAAGGTATTTAGGTAGCAAAGGATGTTAAGCAGACCCCCTGTGCTCCTCCTTTAAGTAAAGATAGCAGGAAATAAGGTATATAGGTTTGTGTCCTCCTGATTTTTATTTCCTCAGGAGTACAACTTATGCAAAGGGCACCTTAGGCTACTTGGAGGATCACAAAGGGTGCCCTCGACCCCCTCGCTGTCTGCATGAATAGAAGCATCTAAAGGATGGCTGAAGCCATACAGCGAGTTAAATCCTTCAGGTGGGTCTTTTCAAATTCCAATAGTGAGGAGTTACTGGAGAATTGGTAAGGATTTCACTAGGCCCCAGCAGGTTTGAGATCAAAAGCTCTGGTTAAATAAAAGCCTGTTGGGAAATCTTAAAACCTCTTTGTAATGTAACTTTAAAAAGTTAATACAAAGAGCCCTTAGACTGAAGCCTGTAACAGCATGAACAAAGAGTATATCAAAACTGATTCCATTAAGCAAAGGCAGACAAATAAATTCATTTAATTTAAAGAGAAATCAGATATATTACTCTGCTAAAAACTAAAAAAGCATATCAGGAAATAAAAGCCAAACAGATTTTGCAATACACATGCACATAGAGCTGTGAATAATAGCAATAGATATATATAAAATCTATTTATAAATATCTCTCAGAACAGAGAACAGAACATTATATACACACATATATGTTTAAGTATCAATTTATCCAATATGTGCATGTGTGTGTGTGTGTATAATTCTAATATATACATATTTTTATCATTTATGAGGCCTCACGCTGGGCTCTCAAATCTGCAGTTAGATGTATCTATATGAGTATCCAGAAAAACGCAGCCCAAAGAGCCCCTACATTCAAACTGACACAAGACATTTTTCAACCCAATTAATTAAAAAAGATGGGTGCTCATCATTCAGCTGGCACGGGATTTTTCTCCATCATCTTGCCAAAGTGTCACAGTGTTAGTTGCGCAGCATGTTGGAAACAGAAAATCTGGGACTGGGATTTCTATATCATTTATTAGCTGACCTCTTTTCTGAGCAGCTCTTACACTTTTAACTCGTTGGGGGTCCTGCTCTGGAGGCAGGAGGGCAGGGAAGGGAAGATGGAGAATCACATGGAGCCATTTTTGTTGGGAAAGCCCTGTCAGATCATCCTCTGGGCGAGATGCTCGGAGCTCCCGTGTTGGGCACCCACACAGGGGATTGGGCAGCATTTGCTCCAAGCAAGCTGTGTCCTGAGCACCCTATGAGCAGGGGAGGGCTGTGTCCCTGGGGGACGTGGCTGGGGGTCCCTCACTTCACCCAGGGTGGGGTCCCCTGGGTGCTGGATGCCCTGGACCCGTGGGAGGAAGGGTCCTCTCGTCCCCCAGCTCACTGTCCCCGCAATAAACACTCACTGAGAATTTTGCTCCCTCTGCCCTCCGGGAAAGGAAAGGAGGGGATGAATTTCGCTGGTTGGTGAGGCTTTTATATATCATTATCATAGGGGAGATGTGGCCATCTCCTTAGCTAGGAAGCACATTTCACTGTTTGAGAAATAACATTTCTCTCACAACTCCATAGGCTGTGCACTGGAGGAGGGAGATGTGTGTGTGATTCAACTGAGGGTGAATGCCTGCAAAAAGTCTTGTTCTATAGGATTTTTTTTTTCAATTCCTTTTATAAAAAACCTTTCCTTTTATAAAATATATAAAAGATACTTTAAAAAACCCTTTATAACTAAATTCTGACATTCTAGTTCAGCAGCACTCATTTAGGTTGCATATAGTGAGGGAATGGGACCCTCATTCTCTAAACCCATGAAACACTGCCCCTACAGCAGAAACAAATCATTCTGTCCCTCTGCACTTTAATAGCATTTTTTCTGGAGATAAGAAATCAGCAACATGTTTCACATATGGTGCCTTTCATCCCAGCAAGCAGCAATGGTTTCACAACCTACACTAGTGGCAATTATTATTTTATTTTATTTTATTTTATTTTATTTTATTTTATTTTATTTTATTTTATTTTATTTTATTTTGTTAAAACCCTTAAAATGCACATCAAATCAAAGCCTCTTGACTACAGGTATGGTTATCTTTTCAGCAATGTCATTCCTGGTGATTTTGGGTGAATTCCACCAAATGAGTGCAGGGACCACTGTTTATCAATAGATCATTGCTCTGTACACCAAGTCACTGTGGTGGCTGACAAGGAACTGCCCTTTGCAATAGAAACCACAAAAAAAAAAAAAAAAAAAAGGCAAAATGAAGGATTTCTGATGGAGATAGGACCACAAGAAAAACTCAGGTGAAAGATATTGGTATTTGGGAACCTCGGTCTCAGTGCTGTTAGTCACATTCTTGCCCTAGCAACAAGTATCTAATAATCACAGGAGATAAATGTCACTTTGACCCTTTGTTGGAGAGAAAATCTCTCTGAAAACACCGTATCTAATAATATCAAAGGTTGTGGTGGCTTCTGCATGGCTGGCAATTTTTAGACCAGTAGAGGATGAGGTTTTCTGGTTCAAACAGGAATTAATTGAGGGAAGTCATATGGCTTGTGTTATACACGTGACACCAGATGATCCAAATAGTCCTTTCTTGGCCTTATAATCTACAAATAACCTTGTGGAGGTACTGCTCTCCTGTGGATTAGTGGCAAACCAATGCTCCTCTTGCTTGGATGAGTTTTCTGATCTAAATACCACCCAGACCTGCGTGGCCTACAGGATTTGACTGGATCACGGTCTCAGACGGAGCCACGGCCAATTAATGCCAGACATGAGATAAACCAGGGAAGGACACACTCCACTTCAGGTGCTGTGTGATCCTGGAGTGTCATTAGCAGCCACCTAACAAGCCAGCTCTGAAGGAAAACAATTTTGCTATAAAGACTCCTATAAATATTGTTTTACCCTCACTGTCTTTGCATTGCCTTGCACCATAAGGCCCAGGCTGTCAGACACTGTGGGGCTCTTTGGCTCTGAATTGATCACCCTCATCTGCAAGAGCAGGGTATCACTGTGGCCAGTTTATAATCCATAAAAATAATTAAATTCTGTAATCATTTGTGTAACAGGACAAGTCATTCCTATATGGAAAATAGAGCATATGGGGTTTTGCCTCTCTTGCTTGGATTAGGAGGCAGAGGAAATACCTGGCTGAGCAGTGCTCAGGAATTATCAGGTGGATCATGTTACAAGGAACAAGCTGGGTCTTTATTTATTTGCTTTACATGGATGCCTCCGAGTTCAGGTTGTTGGAGTTACATAATGCTAAGCTTCCTCCTGACCATGCCACAGCCCTGGCTGCTCCCACTGATCCATCAGGGCAGTTTTGCTGGGAAATCTGTGCCAGGGAAAGCCAGGCTGCACCCCCCAAACCCGAGGTGAGCTCAAACTCAGTCACCACTTCAAAGTCAACCAGAAATATCTCTTAAATGCAGCTATCTTCATCCCTGTCCCTATCTCTCACCAGGCCTTGTTTTACCCCCAAGGAGAATTTTTGATGTAGAAGAAACATGCCATTTATTAAGCCAAGAACCACTTCCTTTAGCATCTACAAAAATTTCTTCTGAGGTTTCCCTTTCAAGCACCAGTCTTATTTAGATCTGCAGGCTGAGACAGTAGTAAAAGGTGGGAAAACTTACAGTCATTACATTGATTAATCAGCTGCTGAAATTTGGCTTTCCAGCGTGACACCTCCGTCCTCTGAATGTGTGGCCCTACTGCAATGCAATCAATTTGTCTGTGCAGGCTCCAAAACCCCAGAGCCACACGATGCAAAAAAAGGCAATCTTCTGCCCTCTTTGACCACAATAAGCAACATTACTGAAATCACCACTCCTGTACAAGTGTAGCATGACCCCATATTTGTAGGCAGCAGAGTATGACTTCATTAAAACCCATGCTCTGTGTTAGGGAGTGGGAGCAGGGCAAGCCAGCAGCAGAGCAGCATATGTCTGAAACTGATAGTAAAATGGGTGATGCCTTAAACCCCACCTCTACACCGTTATTTACATACATATCTTTCATCTGACATAGGCTTCCCCTCCAGCACCTTGAATATATCAGTCCTAAGGAAGAGACTTGAAGTTCAAAGAGTGCCATCCCCAAACCAAAGTAGGGGGTTATCAAGTGAGGTGTGCCAAGCAGTAAGACAAAACATATGCATTTTTAATAGATAGCCTCTCCTCCCCCTGAGGAAGCCAAGAAAAGAGACTCTGTGAAGCTTCAGCTGAAAACAAGTTCAGTGGATTTATACTCAGGCTGCTATTCACAGAAAAACAAAATTCACAACTCTCATATATAAATATTCTTGCTAGATGTTTTCCAAGCATTCCTCAAAGCATGCCAGCCCCACCCTGGGTCCTGTTGGCCAGGTGAATTCACCTCCACACAGCATTCAAAAAGAAGAGAGCGACAAAAGATCATGAAAATGAAATAAAAAATAAAGAGGCCATGAAAGAGAAACAAAAAACCTCAACAGGTCTGCATGGAATTTCAGCAGCACTTTATTTATTAATGCATATGAAGCTACCACTGTATTCCAGCTCCCAAAGACAGATCTGTAAGGAATAGGCCACATGCTGATTGACAGCAGCCATAATTCCATACAATGAGACTGTATTAAATTGTTTGATGTGATATGATACTCATCACTTGTAACTGATCAAACACACTGCTGCATCAAACAGTATTACAATACAATCAGGCTGGATATGGTTCCTGCCAAGGCTGTTCATCACATTGCACACTTCTGCATTAAACATATCTATTAATAGCATTGACAAACTACTCCTATCCAAGTACTTTTTTTTTTTTTTTCTTCCCCAAGAATTGCAGGACGGGGAATGTGCAAAGAAATCCACAGATAATGCTTTACAGTTTGAGGGAGTGCTTCAGTTGGCTGAATGCTCCAACACGAAAGGCTTTCCCAATTTGGGAATTTTGTAAGGTAATACCAAAAGTTGCAAAATTCTGCCCCCAAAACAAAGACCTGACATTACTGCTTCCCTTTTTCTTCCTTTTATTTTTTTTTTTGGTCTGATTTTTTTCTTTCTCTCCTGTATGCAAACAAACTGAAAGATTGACTCGTTTTTGACCAAGATTTTGCTTTTGCTGTTCCAATCCCCAGGAGAGATGCTATCTTGAAGGGGGGAGCTGTGTTTGCTAACACTGACCCTTCTAGAGGAGGGGGACATAAATAAAAACAGCAAATTCCGTGTCACCACCGCTCCTGCTGCAGACAGCGAGGGTGACACTCTGCAGCCCACGGGGGACAGGACTGGCTGTGACAGGACAACTGTGGGGGCTCTCTCAGATGCAGATTCTTAAATGAGCCTGGGTCTCTAGAGGACAGAGGTCAGCTGTCCTCAAATCTGTGTGAATGCTAGATTAAGTTTATTAATCTCCCTGCTTTCACTTAAAAACCAAATTATAGGATGGTTAAATGTTAATGCCCAGGAGCTTGTGAGATGATCAATGCCCTCAGTTACCTCTGCTAAGGGGGAGCACAAGGTGTTCAGACCCCAAAAGGATGCCAGAAGTTAGTGTGCTGACCAGGAGAACACATTCTCCTTTTGAATTACCACGTGCTTCATGCCTGGTGCAGTTTTGTTTGCAGTCCTGACACAACACAGGTTCCTCAGACACAGAAGCAAGACCCAGAGACTGATGGCTTCCCACCTGGATGTCCTGGACATCCAGCCTCTCCACAGCTCTTTACAAAGGAGAAATATAAATCCTTTACAAAGGATTTATACCTGTGCTGGGGTGTGATTCCAAATGCCCATCTCTCTGCACTGACCCCGAGTGCTGAGGAACAGCACAGAACCAAGCATGCAGTGAACAAGGCACTGAGCAACCTTTGGAGCAGCCTCTCTCAGGGCATCTCATGGAACTACTCCAGAGTAGGAAAACCAAGTGATAAATGAGCATGAAGGGTCCACAAAATTCCTTGTAGACAGGTATGCACATCATAATTGGACAGTCCTCCCCCTTGATTGCTATCTCAGCTTGGGAAACCCAGGATCACATAGCCATGGAAAATAGGAAGTAATACGCAGGAATGCATGCCTGGCTGTGTGGAGCTGGCACCAGGTTTTTTTCAAGCTGGGATTGTATACATTTTACATTTATGAATATTTTTGCAAACTACAGTGACAGAAGGTGCCTTTTGTCCTGTTTCTCACTCCTGTAATGTCAGCGTGAGCAGATTAAGCTCATGGCATGGTAGCAAATTATCCCTGCTGATGGAACCAGCTCCAAAAAGATTACTGAAGAGAGGTGTGTAAGGCATTTCCTTTTCTTAATTAAAAATATGAAAGTCTTTTAAGATAATGAACCATCTCAGAAGGTTATGCTAAAAGCTGGGAAATATAGAGGAAAGGGCTGGAAAGCTTTTCCATTCTGATGGACAGTTTTTAGCACTAAGAGCCCAGCACAGTGTGCAGAGCTAAAGGAACGGTAACTTTCTATCTGGGTGTAGCTAAGTAATTCAAGATGCTGCAAGTTAAGTGTAACAGTAGAAAGGAAGAAGTTCAAAAACAAAGTCCCAGGCATTTCAGTGCAGTGTACAGTATGCTAAATTGTGGTATTACAGAAATTGCTGAGAGTTTGGCCACAAAACCTTTTATACTGCACCAGCGTTCTTGCCAGGGCTGCCTTCCAGCAAGCCCAGACATTTTTTCCTTTCACCTGCGCTTTTTTTTTTTCCCCCTCCTGTTTGTTAACACAAATCAAACACTGCACCAGAGAATTACAGCCCTTGTCCTGAAGGTACCTCTCCCTTTATTAAATCAGCATGACTGAAAAGTCGCCACGCACCAGGCAAAGACAACTGCAAATCTGTGCTTGCCCTCCCCGTACCACCTGAGTGCCGCTATTATTCCTCATCCTTGGGGAAAGGACCCCATATGTGAGTTTCAGAAACCACCTCAGTAACTCCAAGCATCATTATCAATAGTAGGATGAACTGCAGCTGGGATGCACTGAGAAGGCACGGTAATACTCGCCCTAATCTCGGCATTCATCTCACTGGCCCTCGCTAGGAAGTTTAAGTACATTTACTGGGGATTCTTCAGCCCTTGAAAGGTAGGAAGACATCTATGAGGCTTGACGTACCAGCTAATTAACTTGGGTTTGGAAAAAAAAATCTTCTTATCTACTTAACTTGGAGACACTCTCTTTGTTTTTAAGCCTGCAGACTACCTTCTCTTTAAAATGCACGTTACGTACCACTCCGTAGTATGGAATGTATTATTTTTAACGAGGACCTATTTTAACTTGGACCTAAAACTACTAACATTTGACAGAGGGTTGTTGTTTTGTTTTGTTTTTTTTTTAAGCTATTTGCAGAATCAGCTGAATGATAGTCTATAGCCTGTGTTTTGCAAGACAGGCTACAAAATCCTCACGCTTTCCTTCTGTCCTTAAAAACACGGGCACACAAACGTATGAAGCGCTTGGAAAGGAAGCCCCAGATGCACCCACACCTCCCCTCTCCCCCCAGAATCTATAAAGGAGTTTAAATAAATCTCTCAGGTTTTGCTTCTCGGTCTCTAGAAGTGGGGTTGGGAGAAAGTGATTGAATTCATGCCTGCAGTGGTTGGGGCACGTGAGTGTTTCCTGCAGCTCTTCTGACAGGAACACAGACCTGAGCAACTCCTGTAACATCCCTGCTCAGAAATAAACAGCCCTAAAATTTCCTGTGGATGGCACAGAGAGATTTTAAATCCTCACTATATTCCTAACAGATAGAACAGTGGCATGATTGACCAAGCTTTTTTTTTTTTTTTTTCCTTCTTCTTTTTTAAAGTACACATATGATGATGCATCATAGTTATAAACAGATGGTATTTGGCCTCCTTCCTATTCTCAACATTTGGAATTCCTAAACTATGTGAATTAAACAATAATATTTTATAAACATACAAGGGATTTTGCTCACTGCTTTGTTAACATAGAAATTATACAATGCTGACATTTATTTAAATTTTAAAAAGTAAACAAGAGTGTGTATTGAATTAAAGCAAACTAAAATCAACAGAGAGAAATATGTTCTGTGTGCACATTACCTACAACGGCACGGGCCTTTTTCGGGGAGACATAATGGGATGAAGCACAAATTGTAGCTTAGACAGTCTGATCCTTTGTGCTCGAAAGGCTCATTTAACACCTCGCTGTAAACAACGGATATTTATACCATAATTGGCCAGTTGACCATCAGTTGTTCATTTACTCTGTAACCTGCTATTATGGAGTTAAAAGAAGTTCCTTTCTGTTGGCTTTTCTAGGAGTGAAAGTGTGTTTGCAATTTTAGTACCAACTGGATTCAGTCTAACACTTGTACTTAGTATGAGAAACATTTTCATAATACCAAAATTTGGGGGAATAAGAGTATTCCTGCCAGGAAGGGAAGAAGAAAGTATTGGTTCTTAAAAGAAGAATTCTGTTTGCTTGGTTTCCTCTTTCCTTTCCATTTTAACCCCTTTTTAGGCTCCTCTTGAGCTGTGCAAAATTGAGAAGCACTTAGGTTTTAATCACTATTCCCAGGTCTGCAAAGAGGTTCTGTGATGAATAAATAATGAATCCGAGATTTTAATCAGTGTTATGATTTTTGAAAAGGCTAATTATCATTGTTTACAGACATGCCTTTCCAACGTATTTCCTTGTTTTGCCTTCAAAGCTCCAAGGGTTAAGCCCCTCGCACGCATCCCTCCCATCCCTCCCCAGCGCCGCGCTCCTTGCCCGGGATTTCTTTCGGGGGCTCGGGGGTATTTTTTTGTTCTCTTGGTGTTTTTTGGGGGTTGTGTTTTTACTGGAGGAACCGCAGGAGAGCCGGAGACGGGCGGCCGGAGGCGCGCAGGGCTGGGGCAAGGCTGCGCATCGCGGGCGGCCGCTCCGCACCCGCGGAAAAGCCGCGGCGGGCAGGGGAGGGGGAGCCTTTCTCCGTGCTGCCTCTATAGACCAATGTTACGGAAGAATCGGATTTTCAGAAGAATATTTTTATAATCGATAATGTCGATGATAAGAGTGGCGGGCGGCGTGTCCGGCCCCCGCTTCCCGGGGAAGCCGCGCTCCGCTCCGCCCGCAGCGCCGGGATGCGCCGGGATGCGCGGAGGGCACCGCGGGGCTGCCCCGACAGCGATCGGCCCCGGCTAAAGCCCCTCGCGTTATTGTAATTCTCGTTATTCTTATTATTCATTTATTTTACCGCCACTGGCCTCGTTTAACCTGGCTTGCCCGCACCTCCATCCTCTCGGCCATTCAGCGGGACGGGAAAACCTTTTCCGCGGGTGGGATATTCGGTGCCAGGGTCCCGATTGTCCCCATTGCCCTCCCCTGTTTCCCGCCGATTGCCCCGGCCGCGTCCCTCCCGCTCCGCGCTCGCTGCTGCCGCCGCTGCTTCCGCGGGGTGGGGGGAACAACTCCCAGCCCCGAGAGCCCCCGATCATCAGCTTCCAGCAACAGCTGCGAACCTCCGCTCAGAATCCAAAGAAATATCAGAAGATTGGGCAGCGATGCTATTTATTGCCCTGTAATTAAAGTTCTATCAGCGTTTCTATTATAAAACCTTACTTGCAAGGGTTGGAAACTCAGAGCCAAAATTTTCCTGCAAGGTTTTCCTCTCCTCGCTAAGAAGTATTTCGGTTAAATAAGGTTAGCCTGTTAGAAGGTAAAATCCTGAAGGACTTTCATTAAGGTGCTCATTTATATCTGCAAATACACTGCCAAGTCCTCCAAATCAAGGATATATAAGAGGGATAGAGGAATTTTTTTTTTTTTTCAAAAATCAAGGATTCACAGAAAGGTTTTAATATAATTCTCTGGGAAATTATTCCCATGAAAACAATTTGTTTGAAAGAAAATGCCCTCTGGTCTTTTCCACACAAACTAGTCTTGGGCGAGTACATGAGAACCCAACTCAAAAGTGCCTATAAGCAGAAGGGAGGTTGGTTAATTATTTTCAACTGTCCTTTCTGGAATAAAAAACAGAGTAAACAGCTTGAACAGGGAAAGGTGAATTTAATTTTCAAGGCCCTTTAACTTTTAATAATCTGAGGAACAAGATGGGAGGTACATTCTACCCTCCCAGTTATCCTGATATAAATTCATTCAAGATTTATATTGGTGTAATAGAGAAGCAGAATTTGCTCCGTGATTTCTAATGAACTGCTGGCTCGGTCTTTAAAAACGCAATTAGAAAAATCTAACCACCTAATTCAGAACAGCTTTGAGCTGAGGCAGAGGTCTCAGTGCTGCAAACAGGGATGGAAGCTGGTCGGTGCCACAGCTCCTTGCTGTGCCTGCAGCACCAGAGTGGGGCTAGGAATGCTGGAAACGCTTTGCTACAGAATTTCCTAATTGTTTTAGGATTTTCCTTTCTATTATAAGGGAAAAGACAATTCTCATGTGGCATAAACCTGTGTTTCCTGTGATCTCAAATGCTAGGACAAAAGGATTGCAGGATTAGGTGCCTGGCCTGTTACTGATGCAGGAGGAGCTGTCTGGTCAGGGTGAGACTGGCACAGAGTCGGGGAAACCCAGCTCTGACTCTGCACTGAAACCTGTCTCAAAGCCTTGGCGCCACTGTGTCAATGCAGGTGAAACATCAATAAACATGAAAGTAAGTCAAGGTTCAATTCTCTTGCTCTACTCACAGGATTAGGTGTCTGCATTCGCTGCTTACTCATGTGTGTAGGAACAACGGGACCGAGATCCCAATTTGTCCCTCTGACCTTCTGAAGCGAGGGACTGAAATGAAGCAGCACGGGGTGACACTCTCGTTTCCCCTGCTGAAACTGAGAGGCAAAACTCCGCAGATTGTTGCAGTCTGCAGTGCTGAAGGGACACTCTGGGGGGAAAACATCACCTCTGACTACCTGGAAGCCCTGCAAGTATCACCTCTGGCCACCTGTCAGTCCTACATCACTCCTGTAGAGTCCACTCTACACCCTCCACTCTAACAGGCCAGGGTGGTTCCCTGACACATCCTGTGATGTGTTAAGGACACAGAATCAGAATGGTTTGGGTTGGAGGGGACCTTTAAGCTCATCTTTAAGGTTAAACATCTATTTCCAATCCCCCACCATGAGAACAGACACCTTCCACCAGACCAAGCTGCTCCAAGCCCTGTCCAATTCAGCCTCGAACACTTCCAGGGATCCTTGCTCCACAGCAGCTGTGCATCTTTGCTAAGAATGTAAAGAAATATCAGGAGATAACACAGCATTGCTATTTATTACCCTGCAATTAAACTCCTCACAGAGTTTCTATTATAAAACATTACTTGCAAGAGTTCATAAAAAGGGAAAAATTTTCCACCAAGACGAAGCCTTGCTCAGCAGACAGAGCTGGGCATGGTTGAAGAATCACTGTCAGTAGGTTCAGCAGGGCAGAGCTGCACCTCACCAAGGAGCTGGGTGAGACCTCCTCTGGTGGTGGGGCTGATGAGGGTGTGCCCAGAGGACAGCAGGAGCCTTTGAGTGCAAACCACACAGCTTTGATGTTTCGAGTCTGCTCACCACAAGCCCGAGTGCAGCATTACAGCATCTCCTCTTTCCCTTTTATTGGTTTGGAGAATGACTCACTGTGATACTTGAAGCAGTTTGCTACAACTGCACCATGCCTCAGTTTCCCCAGCAGTAAAGCCAACAAATATTCCACTTGGCTGGTGCAAGGTGTGATGATATTGGTGAACATCTATGATCCACTCTGGTAGGAGTGCAAGGCAGTCCTGTTCCTTGGGTCTTCCAAGGATGACCACCAGGCCTATGCTCTTGGGAAGACCACGTCCACCCAACCACAAGCTGTGCCTAAAGCCAAGCTGGGCTTTGGCTGAGCAGAAAGGAGGAGGAACCCACCTACTGAAAGAGGATAACTGCAAAATTACAACTCTGCAGTGCTAGCAGAATAACCAAACACTTTCCATTGGGTCTGCCTGGGTTGTTTTTTGATTGCTTTATGGGTAATTTTAACAAGAAGTAACACATGCTCTCTCTCTCTCTCTCTCTCTCTGAAAAATGACATTTCAGCTTCCCGATGGTGTCAAAAGTCACGAAGACACTCGTGGGGAGGGGGATCAGCCTGTACCTTTCACCCCTTTCAGGGAGAGGAGCTGCTCTGCCTGATCCAAGGGAAGCTGAGACCACACCTGTCTGCAAAGACAAGCCTTACCAGGCTTCACATCATGACACCTTACCCAGAGTCCTCTTCCTGCTTCTTCCCAGAGCAGAGATGAAAATCTTGGAATTGCCATAAGGTTTTATTATCGCTTGCAAACCAAATTCTACTTCATCAGATAAAGACACAATTGCATTCATTGACTCTGACACAAGGATATGCATGGTGATAAACATACAGATAGATGTACACACTTATACATGAATGAGATATGCTAATTAAAAATTGCAGTGGGCACTTTATTAAAAATTTATTGTACAATCTACATCTTCAAAACATTTTACATCAACAAATATTGCGGCTTGACTGCTGGAATCATAAGTGATTTATCTTTAAAAGACTGTATTTGCAACTGGATGCAAAGATTCTTGATGAACTGCCATTACATTTAAACTACTGGTTTTTATTGGAAGTATTTTGATTGTTATCTGTTTGTTCTCCATCCTTGAGAGAAATAAAACAAGTGTCTCGGCTTTCATTTTATCGGATAGATGGCACCACGTAGCATATTTCCCATGCTAGTTTGAATTACAGCTGTTTATCTTTCAGCTTTCTTTAAGATTAATTAAATGCAAATGTAACTCCACAAATCATGGGATTACCTGCCAGACCCCTTATTAATACCTTCACTTAAAAATCCCTTTGCCAGAGAGTCATTAATTTGCAATAAAAAAAAAAAAAAAAAGAAAAAAGAAAAAGAGAAGTGCTCAAGCAGCCCTTTGCCTCCCAACAACCCGGAGATGGCTGCCCAATTAGTCCGGCAGCATTCGGATCCTCCTTTCAGGCCCTGTGGCCCTTTGAGGACACAATAAGGCTCCAATGATAACCTGGCAACCTAGGTAGAAACTCAGCCAAGTGTGAGCGTTTGAAGCTGCAGCTTGGCTGCCATCGTGTCGGCAAAAAGAAAGAATTCAGGCACCATGTCATCCAGTACAAAGGATAAAAACAGATTCAACCGGAAATTCAATGTGGCACCACATATGGGATACATGAGTGCGGTTACACAACAGGCCACATATTTTTTTTGAACAGTCTCCTGCATGTGATGCCGAGGACATGTGTAACCATCATAACGTCTCTAAGAATCTGTATTTAATTTGAGCTGGGGTGGTGGCAGGGATTGGAGATCTGAAGCCGCCACAGGTTTGTGGCAGATGGCTCTGTGTCAGCTATGACAAGCAGCCAGGCTCGGCTTCCTCTGCAGATTTTCTTTTCTCTCTGATCAGGTAAATATGGGCACACTCTGGAAACTTCCACAATTCTGCCTGAGGCTGCAAGTTTGTGACTTAGCCCCATCTGTCACAAATCTTCCCTCGGTTCTGCTGCGAGCAGAGACCTGAATTTACTGCCGAGCGCTGCCCAAGAAAACCCGGCCGTCTCGCCCTGCGAGGAAGCACAAGAGAGAAGCACACGGAGCCCTGTTAGAGGCTGGGACACAAAATGCAGCAAGGATTTCAGGAGGGGTGGAAGACACGTGGTCAAAGATCACTGATGTGGTGTTATCTAAAAATGGGGTGAATTCAGGGTTTGTTTTTTTTCTAAGACAGGTAAGCTGGTCATGAGGCCCAGGTTATTCGCTCCCTCTGCTTTTCTGGTGGTCTCTGGACACATCAAGGACTGAACACCCTCAGGGACCAATGTGCCCCTCTGACCCTCAGACATGGCAGAACCATGAGCCAGCAGGAGCAGGGCCTGGCTCTGCCAGACCATCATCACTCTGGGCTTTACTTGGGAATAATCTCTTTTTTTTTTTTTTTTGAGGAGTGATAACCACACAAAGATCTGGACATTCATTTTTTCAAGGAATAAAATTCAACCACCATCGTTCCATCAACAGTTCCTAAATATGTGGGGATCAAAAGAAGAAAAGTTTTCACATTTTCAAATAAAGCAGCATCTTCCCATAAAGAGCAAACAGCATAATGTCAGTAGCAGAACAGTATTTTTCATTAAATAATCAACTTGTTTCTAGTGTCCTAAGATCAGAACTGAAGCACTTAATATCTACTCTGCCATCATTAGACTTCAGAGGTAACCTTTAGAATTTAATAAGGAGTCTTCATCCATTCAGAATGGCTCTTTCAAGACAGCTCAAGTTCAAGCACACAGTATTGATTTAGTGTAGATTTTTTTGCACTTTTTAAAAAATTGCCTTAACAAAATTAAGATTTAGAGATTAATTTGCCACACAAAACCTGAGATTTGGCAGGCAAGACTGGAATGATTAACAGAGCCAACTTGTATTGGGTCAGATCGACTCTGTGATCCAGTTCCTTCACTCTGCAAGTGAGTAAGGGGGAAGAATCAAGGTGGAAAACAGTTTGCAGCAATTATTTTTGGAGTTCAATTTTCAAACTCCAAGCACTTCTGGAGACCAGCATCAAACCCCACCATTGCTTTACATGAACTGGGTGCCCTGTGAGGCCAAAGGCAGAGTTATTTAACACACCTCAGCAGAGTAACAGTATTTCCCTGACCAAACTGGTCTGTTCTCCAGTTTCTTACATTGGCACTTTTAAAACTCACCTCATTCTTGCTGTCTTTAAACAAAAAACATCAAATTTTCAATGCAAATCTATGCAGTACCTTGCATAGGATGGCTCAGAACGCACTGAGTGACTGTAACAGTGGGAAAACAGTTTCCTGCTTTTTTCCCCAAGGTAATTTGAATAAACTGTACTGGAAAAAAAAAAAGTTTTCATGCTTTTTGCAACTTTTCCTCCTATTTCCTTTGACCCATTTCTCCATCTACTGTTTTGAAGTGGCTGTGGCTCATCTGCCAGTTTTCATTTGCTCTCTAAAACTCCCCTGGAAGCTATCTAATACTGTCAGGATGAAAAGTTCCAAGTCCTGGTGTTTATGCTGAAAGTTCCCCCCCATAACTGCTTTATTCCTACTCTGCAAGTGCAGCCAATTGCTGTGAGTTACAGACCAATATTTGGGGACATGGTGATCATGGAAATGTTGGATCAATGGTTGGACTCAATGGTCTTAAAGGTCTTTCCCAACCTAAATATTTCCATGATTCTGTGATTTTCAGAGAGCTGGAGTCTTCTGGATATTTTACCTCAAAGAGCAAAGAGCGAGACAAACCCAGAGGGATCAGGTGCAGGCCACCTACACACATATATATCTGCACATATATCCATTTATCTACAGCTGGATCCCAAATTAGACAACTCCAACTCCCTTCCTGCCATCTCATTTCTTCCACAGTGAAGATCCATGTTAGCCAGGCTGACCTCCCTCTACCACAGTTACTTGAAGACTTAAGGGTCACCCAAAATGCTTAAATTGTGTCCCACAGTCCAGCACATCTTCCCACCTGTGCAAACTCCTAAGCTAGACAGGGGGTTCACTGTATCAGCCACACACAGGGAATGGGAAGTGTCAAGACTTGAGCCTAACCTGCATGTGATCCTGAGCAACTTAACCCAAGTTTGAAGTCAGATCCTACTTTGAAACTGGCCCTGCTTTGAGCAGAGGCTGGCCTGGTGACCCCCAGAGGCACCTTCCTTAACTAGTCTGTGATTCTGTGCTCCAAATAAGTAATGGAAGTTTTCTTTCACATAAAAAAATCCTTATGATTTACATATTTTCCTTAGGATCGCATGCCTAAGCACTGGAACAGAGATGGGAGAGCATGGACAGAGAGTTCCAGAGTTCCTTCCCCCACAGACTCTGAGAAGCAGCTCTAACCCACCTCTGAAACCATTTTAAATCACGTTCACGGGAAACTGAGCAGCTCAAGAGGCAAATACAAGCTTCTCATTTGTGTTTCTAACCTCCTTCTGACCTGCACCTAATGCTAGCCAGGTAAAAGCAGAAATTCAATACAATTCCTTATTTTTTAACTCTGCAAACCTGCTCTGCTAGTGAACAGAAAGCCAGCAGGATGGATGGAAATACTTGCTCTATTTGCATACCCTATAAAGCTCTGAATTAACTTTATCAGCCCGGGACAAAAGATCTGGAGAACACTGTAAGCAAACATCTGCTCAATATACATTCACCATTAAAAAGTAAACAGTAGGATTGGCTCCATAAGGAACAGGTTGGGAATTATCAGAGTACTACACATCACATAAACTGATGGCACGGCCCAGAATTCTCTAAAGCAATGATCACACCAGCACAAAAACAGCTCTCAAGCATCAGAATTGCTTGAATGATGAGAGATTAGAGTATAAATGAGGAATAACATTCACAAAGAGAGACAGAAAGGACTGGGATACTGTAAATGTTTGACAAATGTTTATAAAATAATGGATGGTACAATAAAGATGGATGTGGAGCTCCTGCTTCCAGGCGACCAACTCCAGAACAAGAAGACACTCCACACAACTGAAGGTGGGGAAACCCTGAGCTAATTAAGGAAATTATTTAAACACCATCATAAACAAATCATAGAATGGTTTGGGTTGGAAAGGCCCTTAAAGACCATCTCATTCCAAGCCCCTGCCATGAGCAAGGACACTTTCCACTAGACCAGGAAAAATGAATTTCCAATGGAGTTTTGCTGGGGATTGGGTAAAGATAAAGGCAGAGGCACCATCCCTGGCTCTCACATGCCCTGTACAGGAACTGTGAACAACAGGGCTGAGTGGCTGATGGGACATCTGGCATCAGGCTCCCCTGCATCCTCACGTGCCCAATGCCCTGCATATTGCACTGAGAGTGCCTCCTGCTGCTTCCCTAGCTTTGCCTAAACATGAAAGCTGGACCAATAGCAGCTTTCCCCTTCTACACATTTCCCTGAAAAACCCAAGATACTGCTTTATCTGAAATCAGAGAAAAAAGAAAAGGAAAGAAAAACAAGAAAAAAAAAAGTTTTGTTAGAACTGCCCTATACAGCCAAATCCTGAGACTGGAAACAATTCAGATGTCTATGGTCTAACTGGGATCTTAATTTGATTTTACAGCAGTTTAATCCCTTTGAATTCAGCAGACTTCCTTCTACAGTGGTGTCAGAAAGAAAAAAAATCACGCCATGTGTCTTTTCATAGGCAGGTGAGCTTCTGTAGTGTGATGGAAATGAGAAGATGAATGTCAGAAAGTGGGCCAAATTCTTTTCTCCATTAAACAAGCATGAGTGAGAGTAGGATTTTTCTGTAGGAACTGAAGCTGACAGCATGTCAACCAGCACTCATTCAGCTGGGAGGGCTGGGAGAGATTATTTAAAGTTGTCAGCTCCTTCCATGCCTGGCTTTTGGCAACTCTTCTTGTCCCTTTCCACTGTATACTCTTTATACATGCTGTTTTAAATTAAGAAACTCAAGTGAGGAAACTAAAAGGTAAACTTTAAGAAAATAATGCAGAAACAAATGTTTTGACCTATTTTATTTTATTTATTCTAACTTCAAATCTACTACATAGGGCACACTAACAGGTCCTGTGGTGTGCCCTGACCAATGCCCTGTTGTTGTTACTTGCTTCAGTCCTCTGCTTACCTTGGCAACCAAAACCACCCAGAACTAGAGTTTGATTCCATGAAACTGGAACAGAACAAATAATTGATAACAAATGAGATTTTCTTCCCTCTCATCTCAGCCTTCTGCTAATAACTGGCAGAAGGCAAGGCTGAAGCACAGATGAGGCAGCCCTGAGTGCTGTGTGAATACTCAGGGTGAGCAATACATCATCTGGAAAGGTTTTCATAGGTGCTTACATTATGGACATTTTTAAAAGTCTGCCAGCAGGAATCTGCTCTGTGGAGTTAAGCTACTACAGTTTAATGCCTTGGTCTGTGCATTTTCACAGGGATGTTCCCTATGTCCAGCCCCCAAACCCACTGCCCTGCTGCCATTTATCTCCTTTCTGCCACTAATTTTGTTAGCACAAGCATTGAGGACATCTGAAGGAATAAACTGCCTGTTTAATTAGCCACTGTCTAATTATTATAGATATCCTGAGTAATAAAATCCCAACAATATGTAAAAGGATAAGCCAAGGTGATTACTTCCCAACTTGTGGAGCAGAATCCCCAACCAGCATAGAAAAGCACTATTTGCTTTTTAAGCATTTCTACTTCCAAAATGTCACAGGTATTTGAAAAACTCAATGCAGAGAGTATGGCAGGATGGTTTCTGAAAGACAAGGAGCTGGTTAACACTGACTCTTGTGCTGGGATCTCTTTTATAACCCACTAAAGCAGAGATAATATTATGGTGATCTGAAAAAAAGTGAAAATACTGTGCAAGTGCTGCGTAGCCTTCAGAATTTCACTATGTTCAGTTCCTTCCAAAGCAGCATCACTCCAGATGCAATGACCTTAACAGCACAGCTCTGAGCTAGCATTTCCCAGGAGGTTTTGTGGATGGTCCACAGCGAAGGAAGACTAGGTGTACGTGGGTGTAGGCACAAAAGGACAACTCTAACAGCATTCTCTGAGCTGATCCAAAGCTTATTAAAGACAACAGGGATATTTCCTCTGCTGCTCACAGGTGCTGGATTAGGCTCTGCTTTCCTCATTTTAAAACGATCCCTCACTCAGCTCCATTGCTACCTGTTGCAGAGGTTAAGCTCTGACACTCAGAAGATCTGCAAACCCCATGCATGAGGGGCAGGATAAACACCTTCAGCTTCTGCCTGCTAATCATCCCAAGGAATTCTTAAAAAAATATAAAAACAACTTCAAGCAAATCAGCATTTTGCCTACAGGGCTTGTGCACACATTTTCAACCTGTACTATTTTATATCAGTATTTTTTGCATGCCTTGGCTCTGTGTTCAGGGGCTAGGATCCATGTGGGAGAAGATCCATGTGAATACAACCATTAGCTGAGCTTGAAGCATTGGGAAATGCCAAGGTAAACATTTAAGGACTGCTTTCCCTTTGAAGCCCCCATGCCTAACTCTACGATACTATTGACTCAAGAAGTAATGCTGAACACTGGAAGTGTTCAGTCAGCATTTTAAACTATTATGAGCTACCTTCTGAACCATTGCCAAGTTAATAGACAATGAAAGATAATGAGCTTGAAATTGGGTGTTAAATTGCATTTTTGGTTCTCTCCTTTTTTTTTCTTTTTTTTTTTTTTTCCTTGAGGTTTAACTGTTTCCTGCAGAAACAACATCATCTTTGATGTATCATTATGTAAATGCTTATTTTTAGGTCACAAAAAAAGTCAAGGCGTGGGCTAAGCCCTTGCTGCTCTTGCTATGTGTGTGCAGGAAGGGGGAGAGAGGCAGACGAGACACAGCAAGACCCAACACTTTCTGGTCCCCAGAGGGAGGGAGGGAGGTGGAGGCATGAGGTTGGGTCTGTTGGCAGCAGGAGACTCCAAATTAAGGAGGAGATTACTCGACCTGCTCATTAACAGTGGGGCTGGATGGAGGAGGGAACGCTCCAAGAAGCGTGTTTGTGTCGCACGGGTTAACACGAGGAGTATTTCCATGCACCCCCAAGCCTTTAAGGACTTTCAGCTGAATTCAGGGTTTTTTATGAGCTGAAACACCTCTGTTGTGCTGGGGTGATGTGCATCCAACCTCCAACCTGCCCACGGCAGAGCCAGGACAGTAAAAGTCAAAAACCGCTGTAAATGTGTGAAGCAGCGTGCAAAAAGCTGCAGTCATTCTTCTGAAAGCAGCATCGTGTAGTAACAGCTCTTCACTGGAATAATGTAAAATTTAGTGCTTCATCTACATTCAAATTAAAAAAAAAAAGAAAAGCACGACTCCCATCAGTGTAAATACACCGTTTAAAACCATGAAAGTCGGCCTAGCATTGAACACTTGAGCAAAACCTGAATAGAGAGTTTGCCACTGAACCTGGACTTTCTCTACAGAAATAACTGCAAAAAAGGGGACATGATAAATACCAGTAAATTATGCTCCCAATAAACTTTAATGCTCCACACACCTTAAAAAGCAAAGAATTAAAATAATCGTAATTATGAAAATCACTCAAATCATTCCAGAAGCCAAAGAAATCTTACCTGATACCTGTCACCTGCATTTTTTGAAGATTAAATTAGGATAGGAAGGTAGGCTTATCCTCATTAGTATAATTGTAGGATCTTTCTTTTATTTTCCTTTTAAACTAATGAGTTTCATTAATCCAGGTTCATTTTTATAAGCCTCTTGGGTCCAAATGTAAAGGACAGTCATTTCAGAAAACAGTAAATTAAAAAAAACATGTAGCATGCATTAAGTGCACGTATTTCATAAGACCTAGGTTAATACAACTGGCATCTAGTTTAATTAATCCTTGTTAGTGTAACGACTAATATCCCTCCCTAGCATGTTTCCTTTAAACATTAGTATGTTAATTAAATGTTGTTTTTTTAAGGGTTTTTTTTTCCCCTTTGTACTTCAATATGGCATTATATCATCTAAAACTATTCCAAACAACTACCTTATAGAGATGTCTCCTTACAATATCTGGTCTCTTGCAGAAATTCTGAAGCCTTTTAAAAAGCTGTTCAGGTGTAGAATACAGATATTCAGCTGCAGGAAAAACAGATACATTTTTAATGAAACAAAAACCTCAAAGCACACACTCGATATTAGTCACTTTACTAATTAAAAATGCATATTGCTCTGTGCCGCCTCGTGTTTTACATTATTTAAGCATGATTTTATAAGGTTACCTCAGCTCACAAGGATGTTTAATGCTAAATAAGACTGTGTAGTTGTGCTGTTTAGACATCTCCTTTGGGTGATTAAAATACATTATTCTAATGTAACACAATGCATATGTGATACATTTAGTGATGAGATTTTTCGAAGAACTGGTACTACATTAGTGTGTATCCTGTACTGCAGTTGCATACTATTAAGTATTAAATTGTTTAAATAATTTGGTGTGATTTTCAGGCCTGGCTTTTTTTTTTTTCCCTCTTCTCTGTATCAAAAAAAAATCTGCAAACCATTGCAGCATCAGTGACCTTCTAACAAAAATCTATCATTACGGGATGTGTATGCTAACAATGAAGAATGCTATTTCAAAACTTGCTTTTTTGTTATCTTAAAAGAACAGATGGCAAATATAAACTTCGTCTAATGTATTAAAACACATAAAATTTGCCTTAACACTAACATGTTGGCTTGCCAAATAAACAATTGCTTTCACTCAAGTTTATTCCCAAACTTTGGGTTTTAGGAGGAATCACGTTATTACGTTTCAGCAGAAGGAATAGGCAACAAAGCAGCTACCTGGGAATATCTCTGGGTACACCAAGGCTTTGGGACACAGCGGGTAACAGCCACAATGCACAGCCTCGATCCTGAGGATTAGAAATCACAAATACACAAAAATAGACATTAGTCAGCCAAAAAAATTATTTCCGTGCAAGAGCCTTGAGGTTGCCTGCATGCAGCAAGAGGGAAACATTTTTTTTTTTTTCTTCAGCAGCATAATCCTTCTAAATGCCAAAGTTGCTCTTTTTAAAGAAAATTTTATTGATCATATGAATTACATAGAACAGAACAGCGAGCATATGTTTTGTTCGCTGAATAAATCAAAGCGCAGCTCTGCATTTTTTTGTTTTTTAAATACTGTTTAACACATTTTATAATCAGCAGACAGACACATGTAACAACATGGTGAAGTATGGACGGCTTTGCTTAATAATGCTGCTGGAAAACAAGGGGCACGTTGGCTACACCAGGGTGTGTTGCAGACACGCACACCACCCTCACCTGGCACAGCAGATATTCCCCTCAGACTTCCAGACTCCAAGGGTTACAGCTAAATATAACCCAGGAACAACTTGCAGCATGCTCCAGGCTGGGATATTTCAGCTTATTCACATGCTTTGGATAATTTCCTTTATTTTTCGGGACATAAACTGTTGTATTTTTTAATAAGCGCTGATGGAATCCCTTTGCCAAAGCGCGCGAAGCTTTGTACTTGCTTTTTGCTCCCAAGGAATATTTCACATATCTCCCAAACATCAAACCCAAATATTTTAGAATTGCACCGCCGTGGCGCAAAGTTTTCCAGTAGCAGAGCTGTCCCCCTTGGAGTCCAGGTTTCAACAGCTGAATGGGTTAAAGGCATCCAGGTTGCAGTTTATATTTTTCACATAATGACCACTGATCTGACACAACGTCCCTCCAAAGATACAACTGTAATTTCTGTTGGCCAGAAATTACACAGTGAAATTCAAAACACTTCTTAAAATATGTTTATTTTATGAGAGGCTTTGAATTTCCTCCAACATGTTGACCATACGAGGGCTTTATTTTTAACTTCAGTTTCCCTCATTCCCCAGAATAAAAAAAAAAAAAAAATCTGAAATCTTGTCAACGTTCACCTTTTCTATTTTCAGTGACAACCCAAAGGCTTTTGCTACCTCCGTGCGAATGTCAGGTTTGGTACTTTATTACAGGTACCCTTAAAGGACTCTGTTTCCTTTAGATCTACTAAATTTTAAACAGGAAAAAAAAAGAAAATAAAGAATAACATATTCAGCTTTCATGCTAGAAAACTATGCATATCCACAAACCCCAAAGACACATTTCTCTGCAAATCCTTTTGCTAAGAAATGACTGCTGTTTTTTTTCATAAACTTTTAAAATTTGTAATTTATGTTTTTTTTT
>NW_027269270.1:32517500-32532500 GCF_023055355.1 Agelaius tricolor
GGGCTGGGAAAGGAAGAAGCAACACAGAAAGGAACCAGATGGAGAGAACAGGAAAGACTGAAGATGTGCTGGCAAGCAGGGTGGAAACAAGCAGACTGGATGGAGGGGTGGTGAAAAAGCTGGAGGGAGTACAGTCAAGGTTCTGAGGAATGTCTGAGTGTTCCAGAGCTCCAAGGTGGAGGTGGAGGGGGAATGAGGATGGCTGGGAGGGCTGGAGGACAGCAGGTTTTCTGGGGCAGCATTAGGGTAAGGATGGAGATGCTGGCTCTTGGTACTGGGCTCAGATGTCTGTGATGGCCTCTCCCACACACTCCCTACTATCAATATCTAGCCAAAATTTGATGGCCCATAAACACACATGGGAAGTGCAGCTCAAACCCCAGGACAGAGGAGCACCAACAAAAGGGAATGGCCTGAAATCTCCAACTGAAACGGTGCTCACACAATGTGAGTGATGATCAAAGATGAGATAGACACAACAACTCCACTCATAAGGAGCAACTTCTGGTTACCACTGGGACACTGCCAGCCTTCCCCCCTCACTGCTGACAAATCCCAAACCAGAGCCAGTCATGGAGCTCTTCACTCTCTCCCCCTGGGGAAAATCTGCCCCTCCAGAGCATGTTTGTCTAAATCCTTAAGTTGTAACTCTTCACTCCTTTGGAGTCTAAAGCCAAGCTTCAGCAGCACTGAAAAGTACAGATTTCCTAACTTCCTGCTGGATATTTGCTGTGTGCTTTGAAGCAGCAAGCTACTGAAAAATGGGTGTTTCAACTACATGAATGGTTGCCGAATTATGAAACATGTTATCCACTTTTTCTGTCACCAACGACTGTAAACATGCATTTATAATAACGAGGGAATTTGGTCCCATAATTGGAGGGAGCGGAAACGCAGTGCCAACAATTTATTTAAAAAAAAAACCAAAAAGAACTTGAAAAAACCCTCTTGACTAGATTTTCTATAAAGTATGTGCAACAGGTTTTATTGGTGCTTGTTAGCCATGACCTGCATATGTCATTTGTATGAGTATGGCCCTATCAGATCCATGGAGATGAGACACATTTCACCACACTGCCCCTTCTATAGACTCTATTTATACACGAGGATGAATGAATTGACAAGACAAGAGGTGCGGCATATAGATTTGATATACTGGCATAAATTTAGGATGATCTACATTATTCATAAGTACTGAAGCCACAAATGAGATATGTAACAACATCCAAAATGAGTGTCAATAGAATCTGTTCCCGCAGCGCACCATCGTATATTCCTATCTGTCACATATTCCTTAGAAATTTCTCCTTCTAAGAAATCTGGTGTGCTCAGTCTGGAAAGCAACGTTGCCTTGGGATCTGTGATAAGGCTTGCCTGGAAGAACAGGCTTTCAGAAAACTGTCTGAAAAGGAAGTGGACAGAAAACACGAAGAATTTCCTGCTACTGAATTATTGCCTCTTTTTCCAATGCAGCTGTGTCTCAGTTGGGGACCCAAAAGTTATTTGGATCAGAGCAACCTCTTGGTGTCTTAAAAACGGCAAAATCAAAACCAAACCAATTGAAATATCACCAGTCCAGCAGGCAACAGATATGACAGAACTGACAAATAAACTAATCCCCAGTCTATTTTTACAGACTGATGAGGCTGAGGGATGCAAGTCTACACTTTGGAAAACACATACGAGCTAAAACATCAGATATTTTGACACTCGCTTGTCATTACTGTACATTTTTAAAAGGTTTAATTTATTGCAAGTGCACCCAGTACAGGATTTGATTATTCTCTTCATTGAGATAATATCTCAGGCACAAAACTGTGTGCCTGAATAAAATCAATTTATTTTCCAGACAGGTGAAACTGTTCACTGAGTTGTGGTTCTGCAGAAGCCAAGAAACGGAAGGACTGTCCAAAAGAGTGGTATAAAAATATTAAAGATTAATGATCACTTTCATGCCAGATACAAACCAGAAGCTCTCCACAGCAGTCCTCAACCTCCCATTTGAGAGGGAACTAAGTGTTTTCACCTGCTAAAATCTCAGTCTGGATTTCATATGAGTGACCCTGACCTGAAAGATTTTGCTTCCTATCTGAACCATCCAATCATCCACACCTATCTCTCTGTTTAAATAAATAAAGAAGTGTTACTGAACCACAAGTCATAAATAAGGTCTTGCCCTGCCAAGTAAAATAAAAAAATGCTTACTGTCTTTAATAATTTTAATTTTACAATGTATCAATATTATTTAGTTTCACAACTAGGAAAATTTTAAGCACATTCTTTAAGATAAAAAATACGAAAATGAAAACTACTTCTGTAAGTACCTACTCTATGGTAACTTTAAAGTAAAGGAAAAAGGAAAGGTACCTGGAATTTCACTGAAAGTCTCTCCAAGGACGGACACATGGAAAGGCAGATCTTGCTCTTTCAGCTTCATCAGGACTTTAAAGAAAGTTTCAGGATCTTTGTCATGTTCCCTTAAAACAAACAGAATTTATCTCAGCATTGTCTACATTTAGTTGTGAAATTATGGGATGTTTTTTATTTATCAAAACACTATTCCTCTAAAATTGTACTTTTGGGGACTGAATTTATTCAAATAATTTCCCTCTTTGCTTCTCCTGCATGGTTGAACATTTTCCTCAACACAGCACTTGGTATCAAAACTCAGTTTCATCAGATTCTTCCCTATCTCTTTCCTGTCCTCAAACAATGCATTTACTCTTCAAATTATCAGCTTTGAAAGTGAGACAGACTGAGCACCTACCTGAAGACAAAATTAATTTAAGAAATGGGTAGGAAAAAAAAGGTTGGTTTTTTTTCCTCTGTCAAAAAATATGCATATAACTTTCATTACAATTCTTTTTTTTTTTTTTTTTTCAGGAGAAACAGGTTAAACAAAAACTTCTCCTAAACCTACAGGATTTCTCAAACTGGAATTTTAGGAATTCATGCTATACTCATTAAAAGCTTTTGATCCATTCAGTGCTTTGGGTAAAGAAAGGAATAAACTACCACAAGGCATTTTCTACCTTTAGCTTTTTAAGGAGTTAACTGTAAATTAAAGCAGAATAATAGAAACTTGTACTTAGTTATAATTTCAGTTGAAGATAATACTAAACGTTTGTATGGGTCTGACACTCAATGGCATGAAATGCAAGTTAGGTTATCTAAAAATAAATTAACCCCCCAATTTTCCAACCTATCGTCTTTATCGTCTTATTATCGCCTATTCTAGCACAGAATGAAAGGTTCAAAAGGTTTCACAAATGATTTAAAATTCCC
The DNA here is from genome assembly GCF_023055355.1 of Agelaius tricolor. Lineage (NCBI taxonomy): Eukaryota > Metazoa > Chordata > Aves > Passeriformes > Icteridae > Agelaius > Agelaius tricolor. Next base: position 32,520,786 of record NW_027269270.1, read on the forward strand.
AAATTCCTTAAGTTATATTAAAAATGGAATGAGATAATTTCCTCACTCTAAGGTGAATATTATATCTTGCATTTAATTACTCTGCTTTAAATTATTGTATTTCAACAGATGTGCACCATATGCCTTTAAAATATTTTGGTTTTATTTATTATTTAGAAAATTCCACCATTTTCCTTCCTGTATTAAGGGAAAAATCTATATCTCAGCTGTCCTAGTGTCTTTCTTCACAGAGTAATTTTGTAGAATGGAATCTGTAGGTCTCTCACACTAGTATATGAAAGATTAATAATTATATCATTCAGGAAATCTGAAGCCAAATGACATCTGCAGCTCTACACGTGTTAATTTCTCATTCAGTCAATATTTTTGGTTTAGGGAATTAAAATAAATTAATCTTATAATTAATGTGACTTCCCTAGGCTGAGAAACCTCCAGGAATTGTAGACTTTTTAGAATTAGACACATTTTCTTAATATAAAGCCAGACAATAATCACTTTAAGAAGTCCTCCATCCCCCAATTTGTTTTGTTCCCAATAATAAGGAGGAATGTAACTGCATAAGCTTTGTAATTTGTTTCACATCTGTGAACCAGGAGTTTTCACGGCAATTCCAGCAACCCAAGTGGATGCAAGCACTGGTTTGGAGGGTGGATTTCTCCCAGTTGCAAAGATCCCAGATCTTTGACTATTAGTTTGCTGCATCCTCATGCTTAAAAGAGCCACCTGTTTCTGGTAGGTAACTTCTGTGCAGAAACTTTTGCCAGTATTGAGCTCCCTCCAAATGCCCAGCTCCAAGAGCCAACATGGGATCGCGGGGATTCGGATTTGGCTGGAAGAGAACATGCCCGTTATGAATACTTGCAAGGAGAACTCCTACAATGCTGGGAGTTGGTGCAATTCATGACGGAGTTTCCCCTGAGCCTCAGTTTCCCCTGGACAGGCTTTTGTGTGTGCTCTGTGAGTGATGCCACGAGCCCAGCCTGGCTCAGCTCGTGCCGGCGGACCGGCGCGTCCCCGCGCGCGGAGCCGACAGACTCGACAGCCACGACGCTGACAGGGATCCTTCCAAGCTCTTCACAGCCCCGCTATCAGCTTTGCAGTCACAAAAAGTCCTTCCAGCAAAGGATATGCTTTCCCTCTCGCTTTCCAGAAGAGACCAGGGGTCCCAGAGGCAGCCAAAAGTGGAGGATGCTGTTGGAGCCACATTGTCAAGGAGCTGGCAGGAGAACGCGGAGCCTTACAGCTCGGCGAAGCCACATAAGCTGCACATATTTAGGAAAACTGATAGGAATTGGAAGTTGCAGCTTTGTTTAATAGGTGGGGAAGAACAGAAGGAAAATTTGGCACCCAGAAGGAATGCTGAAAGGGGAAACGTTTCCTCTGCACTGGAGCCTCTTTTGCGGGTTTTCTGCTGTAGGTGATCCTCCTTCCATCCCCAGTATAAAATGTTTCCCTTTTAGGTGACACTCCCAGATTTTAATGACACATTTTGTGAATCTTGTAGCTTTTCTGTTTGGGAGCTCATCTTAAGTGACTCTATCAGCTCCTATGACTTCTCCACACCACAAGCATTTTATTTTCATTAAAGACCTCCAGAAACCTCCTGGCCCGTGCACCTACAGACTGCAGTGTATTATTCTTGCAGAATACTGAAGGTATACACTGATCCTGGTAGAAATAAATAAATAGTACAAGACCACCTCTTCGCTGCATCAAAAAGGAGAGAGCTCTGTTTCTTGGCTGACATGGTAAAAATCATATACAATCCAGTCTGCCTTACTCAGCAACAACTGCTAAACACACCAGATTGCCATAGCAGTGATCGTGGAAAAAGATGAACACAATATGGAATGTCTGTTCTGTAAAGATCTGCTCAAAATGATGTGCACTTTTGGCTGCATCTGTTGCATTTTTGAGCTTTATTAAACAGTATTAATTATATATACTCCATTTCCTGAAGAAGAACTGCAAAACAGTATAAAAGCCTGATATTAAAATGCAAACTTTTCTTTTAAGATATTATGTTTGGAGAAAAATCAATATAATGTGACTCCAGGGTCTGGCTTTGTTGTTTAGTTGAGGTATTTGAAATGCTTTTGTATTTTCACTTGATTTGATATGCATCTAGTAAAGGAAAAATAAGAACTAGGCATGGTATGAAGATGCTCTAAATTTCATCCTAAGAACATGAAAAAAACAGAATGACCAAACTACAACTGTAATGCCAAAAAGAGGCACAGACACCACACCTGTGCTCAGGTTCGAGTGCCCTGCCTTGGAGACATTCAATCTCCATATTCAAAGCTCTCATTGTTATCCAGGAGTTTTTATTATTGACTTTAACCCACAATTTAAGAGAGACATCTGAAGTCTCTCTTAGGAAATGGCTGAGGTTTAGTGATCTGGTTGGGGGATGTGGCCCAGGGTTCATCCTGACTTAGTGACTTCACTTTGTAATCTGATATAAAACTTTGAGAAGTGTCCTTGAACCGGGAATGGGAGTGTGGTGGGAGCAGCACCACCACGACTGAGCCTCCATTATTGTCTCTGCCTTAGATTTTCTGCCATAAAATGGGTGTGACAATATTATTTTTTCACCACAGAAGGATGCTGTCAGGATTAATTGATGACTTGACATCCCACTTTTCAGCCTAAAGTAATTGTAAAAAGCAACCTCATAGCACTATGATGATGCTCCTCTCTACAATCAATGGCAACATTCTCCAAAACACCCTTCTGCTCTTTTGGGATTTTGGGAATTCAGCCTGAGCCCTTGAGCCTTACCTACTGCTGGGACTGGAAGGAGAGTACATGGAGACCACCTAAACTGGAGTTATTGTCACCCACATCCCTAACCAGTGATGTGAAACACATTATTAAAAAACAGGAAAAAAAAAAGAAAAAGCAGAACTTGGCCCTTTACATTATTCAATGAATATTCATCTCTTGAATTTGGGTGAAATTCAGTAAGAAACCCATATGGTCTTCTCTGACTTTAGTTTAATTTTTTAAGTCTATGTAAACTTATCCTACATGGTGATAATCACAGTTATTTAGGATATGGAGGAAGGCACAACTAGCAATGCAATTAAGAAGTGGAAGAGTTGTGGAAAAGCAGAAGGACTTGTTCAAAGGGGGAAAATAAATGCAGTCTATTAAAAATACATATTAAAAGATGGGTTTAATGTATGTATCAGTTTTTAAAAAAGTGCAAAACCAGGAAAATATTCCATAAATGCCATGTAATGCTTGTGAAAGCCACAGCCCTGTGGTGACATCTCTGTGAATGACAGAACCATTTGGGCTGGAAAGCACTTTGAAGACCATGGAGTCCCACCAGTAAGGTGCTAAACATTCTGAAAGGGTTACAAAAGCAATATCAAAAGGGTTGATCTTAATCTTAGAACATTTAGCATGGGAGATTTTCAGAGGGAGAGAATCCTAAATTGTGCAGGCACAATTTGTATTTCACTTTGTACAGTGCCTTAAATCCAAGGAGTTCACAGTGGCTGCAGCTCCTCCTGCCTCCTGATTCCCCAAAATCACCTTCATGTCTGATGGGCCAAGGTGGGAAATGGCACAAAATCCTCAGAAGTTGAAGCAAGACTTTAATTTCATGTATTTTAAAATTTGTTAGGACATCTAGCAAGAGGAAAAAGATGGATTTCTGCCTGACTACAATGAATGCTAGAAAACAGCTGATAAAATAGGCCAGTGAAGAATCATTCATTATTGATGAAGCTGGGCAGCAATCGTGGAGATCAAGGACTGGTGAGCCAAGAGACATCCTGGGAGAAAAGAAGGGGACAGGGGACAACAGCCAGCATGGCTGGAGCAGAGCACAGGGAACGTGTGAGGCTGGGCTGGGCAAGTCCATGAGCACAGAATCAATAATTAAAAATAAAGGAAATGAGGTTTCCAAGACACAGACCTTGACATGGATGACATTGATCCTTTTTTTTGGGGGGAAGTGAAGTAACGAGCATCAAAGAAGGCAGAAGTACTGGGCAAAGCAGTTTAAAGAGTAAGAAAAAGACAAGAAGAGAAAAAAATATTAAAAAATTTAAATATTCCTTGTGAAAACTAAGAAAGTATGGCATATCCAAACACAGGGAGGAAAAGGATAAATACAGGGTAAATAGAAGACCTACACACACCCTACAGAATTAAAACCAAGGCTCCACTTCATCCAAACTGAATCTAAAGAACAATATAAGGGATTTTTTCCCTCCATTATACTATACACTGTATTACACTTTGATATTTCACATTAAATCTTGAGCTCAGAAAAACTTTTATTAAAATCAAATAATGTTAGAAAGTCGAAGTGTGGCCATAAAAGATAAACCTGGCCTTCAAAACAGAGAATTGCAGAATTCTGGTCTTTTCCTGACACTGATTTCCCACAAGACAGCTCTGCCCAGGTTTCTCCATCTGCAAGATATGGTCTTAGAGGAGCTTTCATTTACAGAAATATGGTGAGAATCACAGTCAGTAAATACTTTAGTAGAATAATATTCTTCTTATAGAAGAGGACTCATGTTACAAGCCTATTCAGAACATGAAATGTAATACATTCCAGGAATTACTTTCACAGAGGACAGAAGACATTCCTAAATCAAATGACTTTAATATACATTTTCTATGTTAAGATTATGAGAGGAAAAAAAGGGGACAAAAAAAAAAATTAAAATTCTAATACCAAATTCTGGTAACAATGCTCATGATAAATGCAAAAAAAGGAAATGTTACTGCCAGGAAAGCAAAATTAGAAAAGAAACAGGGAAAAAAGAAATAACTATGAAAATGCAAACACGAAGGAAAAGTTAATTGCTTTCCATTTATTCAATTTATCACAGTATTTTTCCATCTTTTTACATTTCCAAGATGAGGTTGAGGTAGACTGCAAATATGTAGCTAAGTCCAGTGAGTTTTCTTTTTCAGCTGATCTGCTCTACAAAATGTCTTTGCTGTAATTGTGCCTCTAAACATTGTCTGGCATCATCAGCATCAAAAGTTACCACAATATTTAATACCCCCTCAGTTCACAGAAAATGGAGTCAAGTAGAAGAAAATATTTCTGCATGAAAAAGGACCCTACAGAATAAATTTCAGCTGGCAATTTGTAGGTCCTACAAGCAAAAAAGGGTCCTGATCCTTGCCTGTGCTTTCAGAACACCTCTGCAAGCCAAGGAATTAAAAAATGGCACTGGAGAGGCAAAAAGCAGCCAAACAGTACTGGCAAATACAGTGTTTTATTTTCTATTAGAGCCCATGACGTATTTACAGTGAGGAGTGTGTATTTTACCCTCTGATTTGTTCAAATTGCTGGCCTGAGAAAAATGGGTGGCATTTTGCTTTACGCTGGAAAAGCATTTTCTCCTATCTCCTGTTATCTACAAGAGATTCATAAAAAAAGAAACAAGAAAGAACCTTGGGAGTTTATTGTTTAGATTCTTCTTCTCCCCTCACAACTCATGAAGAAAAAACTCGAAATAAAATATTGCACGTCCCCTAACCAAAGAAATCTCAGGATCAGCATCAGTCATGGAGCCTCCTGCTTATTTCCTAAAGGGAGATTAAGCTTTGAAGACAAAGACCATCATTTGGTCTCAGTTACCTTGGTGTAAAAATCAATGCACTTTCATTCCAGTGCCTTGCATTTCTTTTACTCCAGCTTGGCCAGTCTGGCTGTTCCCAAGTAGAGAATTCAGACTTAAAAAAAACCAAACACTTCATTTCAATTTGCAACAAAACCCTGTAAGAGCTATGGACTACCCCAAAGAGTTTATTTAAAAAAATAAAATAAAATTAACTTCTTTTAGTGTTCCAAAGGTGACAGAACAAAAGGTTTTCCTGTTGTTTGGAGGTCATAAAATATCTGAGTGACCCTGACAGCCCTAATAACCCTACACAACATATCCTACTGCAATTCAACTATAAAATAAGGTAAAAAATTCATGTCATGGCAATCATAAGATGGTTATGAATATAAGTGGATAACAGTCTACTAAAGTAGTTCCTTGAAAGAACAGAAAGTGTACATAAATACAAATTTATATATAAAGTACCACATAAAAACTACATTACTACAGATTTTCCTGGGAATGGTGATCCCACCATACAAGACCCCATGGCCTCTCTCTGATTTCCATCATGGATTCACACAATCAAGCTACAACTACTTAAAACTACCAGATGCCCTGCTTGGATCAAAAAGTACATCCTGCTCTTCACTGAGTAATACCCTGAGAGGAATTAGCTCAGGTACCCAAGATAACTCATCCTTTTGGGAGCTCCAAGGAAGAAGCTTCCAACCAGGAACTTTCTTGGCACCAAGGCTTGAAACTCATTATTCAGCAAGATTAAAGTAACTCCAAATCTCCCTGCTTTCAGAATGAGGAATCAACCCAGTGCATTAAGTCAGGTTTGCACAAACACAGCTGAGAAAAAACAGCAATCAGAGGACACAGGGAGAGGGGGAAAAAGCATAAAATATGGAAAAAAGGAGAGCAGAGAGGAGAAGAAGGTGAAGAGAAGAGACTTGAACGGTTGTAGCACGGCAAGGAGAGGAAACTAATTAAAAACAGCTTTGATGGAAGAAACATAACCCTCCTATTACTGGTGAAAATAGGGAGGAATACTGGATCACTTGCTTATGAAAAATTTGATTTTTGTCTCTTGAAGGTTATTCCCATACTTTGGTCCAGGGTGCTGTGACTTACGATGGGGGCTGGTGGCACCATCTGCTATATTTGCTGGGGACTTTGGATTACAAAACCTCTTCTGCCCTTGCCTATGATGTTCCTCAAAATTGAGACTTATCTTGGACTATCATCTTCTAGAAAAATCCTGTCAAAGTTTTCCAGAACATATGAAGAACAAGATGAAAGAAAAGCACAAACACAACATTACCTAGTAAAAGTGCAAACTGTTAATTGGATATGTTGTAGAAGGTTCCTTGCAGAGACAGGGATGGAGACAGAGAGAGGCTGAGGAACTAGAAAGGAGTGAGATGCAAATTTGCTGCACAAGACTATGTGTGAGGAGATGCCCAGGGAACTGAGCCTGGCAAAGACAGAAGGATAAGGTTCAAAAAGCCAAAACCTTTGATTTCTACTCCATTCACCCAAAAGATTGGGTGAATGGAGTAGAAAAGGATTGCTTTGAGAGGTATAGGTGGAGAAGCCTTGAGAGGACTCCTCAATCCCACCTGTTCACATGTGCTTCTGCTCAAAGACTTGGGTTTCACTATTATACAGGAGGGAAAAAAAATCCACCATAAAATGCATTTCCCATCCTGGGAAAAGGGAGAGAGCCAAGCCTACTGGAGCTGTTAGGGCAATCTGTGATGCATCTGTTCCAAGCCTAAATATTCTTCAACTGTCCAGGTGATGCAGTTGTGGTCTTACATTAACTCAAAATGGGTTTTTCAACCGTGGTTAAAGCATTTATTCTAACAGGCTCTGGAGGATGTCACTGAAGTGGCTGCTTTGTGAGCATCTGGATAGCACAGAGGGAATCCCAGCATCACAGAATCATGGAATGGTTCGGGTGGGAAGGGACTTTAAAGCTCATCTTATTCCAGCACCCCTACCATGGCAGGGACACCTTCCACAAGACCATGCTGCTCCAAACCAAATCCAACCTGGACTTGAAGGAAAGTTTCTCTGTGTGAAAATTGGTCTCAACACAATAAGAAGCAGAATTGGGCCACAGAGCTTAAATACAGAAAAGAAAATAGAGTGCTTAGCAGAAGTGAAAGAACCAAGCGCATTTGGGGAAGCAGTGAGTAAAAAAATAAGTTTCATTTTAATACCATTCTTTTTCAGCCTATTAAGTTCTTCAGTATCAAAATGAAGCCTGCTAAAAGTTAGTAAATAAAGGCTTTCAGGAGAGCTTTATTAAATCACTTATGACTTATCAAGTTAAAACTCCCACTCAGATATCTTAATAAAACTTTCAGAGAATATATTTAATTTTCCTGGAAATCAGAAGCCAATTACTAACTACAGTGGTTACTGTTGGCTACGCCACTGATCAGCTTCCTGTAAATAGAATATTTGCCAACAACTTGAATTAGTTCTCTAAAGTTTCAGTTTCTGAAGGTCAAATAACTATGTAACTGCTTAATAAAGAAGCAAAGAAGTACCTCTAAATATCTCCAAGCTCTGATGGGCTTATATTCGGCTCCTTAGGTGAGGTATTAGCAAAGCTTATTTATTTTCATTTCCAAGGCTTTTATTTGCTCATTCCCTTGTGGTAAAGCTGATTTCCATGATGATTCCCTTCTTAATTTTAATACCCTTTTTACTCATCATATAGACATAAGAATTTTCCATAAAATAATGAAACCCTTCCAAAGGAAATGAAGACAACTAGGAGAGGAAAGTAAACTACAGCTTACTTCTTTTCTTTCTTCCCTTTCCCAATTAATTGATCCACTGTCATATGCATATATGAAAGATTTTTTTTTTTTAATGAAAGGAAAATAAGGTTAATTAACATAAAAACCCTCACTCCTTGAGATGTTGAATTTTGTATTTTATCCATGCTGCCTTAAGTGCCTTGATTTCCCAGTAATGACCTAGTTCTCCTAATGAGTAACATTAACCCCTGGCTGTAGCTGTCCAGGACTTAATTGTCAACTGGAGCTGAAATAGGAGAGTTTGCCGATCAGCAGGTATGTGGTATATTAACTCATGTCATTTCAGACCCTAATAAATAAATCTGTTGCTAAGGCAACAGGAACATCAGCTGTATCACTTTTTTCTTCCCCCCTCCCTTTTTAAAGGAAACTGGCTTTCACACTGAGCTTTTAAAAAAAGGAAATTAACTACATGTAACCGTAATTAGAAGAAACATCGTTTCTCATCTCAGAAACATATCTACATTAATGAAAAAAGGCATTCAAAAAGAGGGCTGCTTTCTACTGTGACCAGGGTAACTGAAATTATTTCCCTCGACTGAGGGAATGAGATTTGAAGGATACATTTGAGTGGGAAGAGATCACAAAATATCTCAGCTCTTTGTATTTCTGAGATAGTTCCCCTCTCCTTTCCTACACTGCTGATGCCAACAGAGCAAATGTTGCTTCAGTGATTAATCAGGAGCCCAGGCAATTGAAACCAAGGGAGAAAAAACACCACTCAAACCCAAACACCTTCAGTGTCCTCTGTGGATCTTTCTGTAAGACGGGCAAACATGCAATTTTTTTGGAAAGCTAAAAAGTCAGAGATTCACAGAATCATTTAGATCTGAAAAGCCCTCAAAAGTCATTGAGTCCAACTGTTTCCCCAGCACTGTCAAAGCCATCACTAACCCATGTCCCCAAGGGCCATACCCACACAGCTTTTACATCCCTCCAGGGATGGAGATTCCACCACTGCCCTGGGCAGCCTCTGCCAGAGCTTGACAGCCCTTTGGGAGAGGATTTTTTTCCTTCATTTCCAACCTAATCCTCCCTGGCACAACTTGAGGCTGTTTCCTCTTGTGGTCTCAGAGCCTCACAGGTGAATATTACAGCCCTCACTTAATTCCTGCCATTCCATCTCAGCATGGAGTGATTGTCTTAAAATTTTCAAAGCTGTAGTTTTTTGTTTAGTTTGTGACTACAATATGGCATTTCTGAGTCTCTGTTTAGCCACATCTCAACCAGAGAGCAGGTAGGAAGGAAATTAAGAGATGCTCACAGGCTCTTGGAACACTTACTTGAGGTTCTACCTATACTATAAACACAACAAACTACTCAAAATTCTATCTAGCTTCTCAGCTGAAGAATGCAAAGGTAACACAGAGCATCTTTTTTTGCCAGTATCAAAATTAGAGATGCTTGCTCCTCTGGACTGTAAGCTGCCTACAGCCCTTTGAGAAAACATGCTGTAAGAAAGAGGGAGAAATTGATGCTGAGATTTCCACTATAGCAGAACTTTCACACCTTCAGCACATGCTGGACTCTTCTAAAAGCTCTTAAAATAGTGATCAAGGAATAACACATCTTCCACTGGAAGGGCTCAGTGCCTCAAATTCCCTTGCTGCAGGAAGACATTTCAAGATCAGGCATCACTGAATGAACAACCAAAGAATGGGCACTTCCAAGCTGTGTTTTCATTTAAGGGTGAACTTCTCAGATTATTTCATTCACTTTCTTATTTGTTATTTGTTAGTCACCATCCCTGGAGGGATTTAAAAGCCATGTGGATCTGGCATCAGGGGACATGGGTTAGTGGTGGGCAACGCAATGCTGGGTGAATGGCTGGACTCCATGATCCTCAAGAGGTCTTTTCCAGCCTAAATCATTCTGTGACTACGGTATCTGTTCCCAAACTTTACCCCAGCTTGCAGGAATGTGAAGTTAGACTATTTTCACATGTGGAAGAGGAAAAGGTATCAACTTCCACCTGAATGTCTACATGAATGTTCATGGCAGTGGTTCATCCACCACGTGCCAGCAGTGTCACTGCTCTGGTGAGTGCTGTTTTCCTTGGGAATACTGGATTGCTTTCCTTAGACACTGATAAAAAATTCCCATTTTGAATTTGTTATTTTACATCCTGTGGACTTTTTACCCTAACTGGTACCTTCTAGTTAACACTGTACAAACACTTGTATTTAAAGTCTTTGTCTTCAGTCTGCCCTATTTATTCACCATATCTACGTGCACTCTGCAGGCTGCTCACAATGTTGAGCCTAATGGCATCTCTGGGTACTCAAATGTGATTTCTGGATAGGTTTCTTTCCTGTTCTGCTGTCTTGCCACACCTGCATTTTGATGGGATAAGATTTGGTCCAAAATATTCAGCATCATGAGGAAAATACGAGTCACTGTATTCTCAAGTGTCTCTATAGGAAATAGTTTTCAATTGAGAGTTCAAACAGTGACTACACAAATCTTGTATTGTGCTGCCAAAAGGAACAAGTTACTACTCAATATATGTGTTTTTAATATACATCTATATATAATATGTTATATATTAATTATCTGCTATAATATATATATTTATATGTATAAAATAAATACAAAATAGTATTAAAAATCCCTTTCCAGGCTCCTCTTCCTTGCAGCTTGCAAAGGACTTGTGCTTGGCTCACTGATGAAGAGCTGCCCCATCACAGAAGGCACAACACTTATTTCTTGTCCCCATCTGAGACAAGTCCTTTCCAAGCCCTTGCTCCTGAGTGAAGAGGACCAGGGCCTCACGTTGGGCAGCCCCATGCTGGTACAGCACAGCCTGTCCTCCACACACTCATTTCTTCATGATACTCTACATTAAAACCAGATAACTGGGCACAGAACTATCTCTGAACACACCGGTTTCCCTTAGACCAGAAATCTTCAGATAGTTTTTGCAATCTAGATTTGGGGTTTTTTTTTTTCCTTTTGAATTTACTCGTCATGAGTTCCACCACTGTTCCTTGTGCTCCCGTATCTCCTGCCCCATGTTCCTCCCCACAATCTTGTCACACACTGGTAGGTTTGACACGAGATAATGGCCATCTCTGATCTCCCATGTGAACTGACAGCAGCTATTTGTTTGCATGTGTGTGTAAATTCTTGCAGATTCCCTGTGTGAGCTTTTATCACACCCGTGCAATTACGGGAAGAATTGATTTCTGACAACTTTCTCTTATCAGATCTTTAACTGCTTAGATGATACAGAACACACAGGGAAAAGGTAAAAACATAAAGTTTAGGTGAATGAGAGGGAATAATGA
>NW_027269270.1:32537500-32702500 GCF_023055355.1 Agelaius tricolor
TTTATATTTTACATCCATCTAAATAACAACATGAATTCAGGAAGATATGCTTTATTTTAGTGAATATGGCACCTGTGAAAAAAACCCATGCATTCCCTAATGACACATGCATCAACAGGGAGAATAAAACCATTTACCTGCATTATTATTTATAAAATAATGCAAACACCGCTGGAAGAAGGAGGGCAACTCTGCCAGGAAAGTCTCGGAATTTTTGCCAGCATTACTTCTAAGATTGGTAGCAATCCTTTATCCTAGTTGTAGAGGCCCTCTTGTTCTTTACAACTATCTGAAAGGAGGATGGAGCTGGGTGAGAGTCCACCTTTTCTCAAATAGAACAGCAACAGATTCTCTGAGTTTAGAAGTAGAAATTTGGTATGGCTGAATCCCATACACAGAATCCTACAATCAAGGAACGGTTTGGGTTGGAAGGGGACCTGGAAAACCAACTCATTCCAAGACCCCTGCCATGGTCAGGGACACCTTCCACTATCCCAGGTTGCTCCAAGCTCGTCCAACCTGGCCTTGGACACTTTGTGGGATGGGGGAGCCACAGCTTCTCTGGGCAAGCTCTGCCAGGACCTCACCACCCTCACCGGGAACAATTCCTTCCTATACCCCATGTAACTGCTCTCTGCCAGCTGAAGCCATTCCCCCTTGTCCTGTCCCTCCACCCCTTGTTCAAAGTCCTGTCCAGCTCTCCTGCAGGCCCTTTAGGCACTGGAAGAGACTCTGAGATCTCCCTGGAGCCTTCTCCAGGCTGCACAATCCCAATTCCCTCAGCCTTTGGTCACAGACCTAACACTGGCTGCTGGTGGCTCCTCTGAAGCACAGACACAGCCCTGTCAGAATGTACTTTTAAATATTTACACATGGGAAAAGCTGAAGCAGAAACAGGTTAAGGGGTTTTTCCTAAACTACCAAGTTGTGACTGCATTGAAAGGATTGATTTACCAACCCAAATTTAACTAAGATATTTTGAAAAATTACTGCTGTTAAGACAAATTGCTTGAGGTGTGAGAGGTCAGGCTACCTAGGCAGGCTCTATCCCCCTGCCTGTCTTTAATCTCCTGGCCAACCATCCACTCACTGCACCATTTCTGTTTCTGAACAGGTTTCCTCCTCAGTTTTCAACCCTTATAAATCTGATCTGTCATTGCAGAATTCCTAATAATATTAGATAAAACTCCACCGATTTCTCTCTGGAATATACTCTTTAATATCTTTTATTTAAGACATGTGTGTGCAATCAATTCCATGGTATTTACTTGTATTACACACACAGTATTCATCATCTTGACAATTTTTAAAAGTTTTAGAACACCATTTCACTTAACAGTTTGAAAGAAAAAAAAAAGAGAGAGAGATTTATTTGATGGTTAACTTTGGAACAAGTTATCTGCATTAACTTCCATTGTTTTGGCATAAAGTAGTTCTGTATATTTTACTAACAACAGTGGAGACATGATAAAAGATGTAGGCAGAGAGCCATAAACAGCTCTTGCTGCAATCCATGGTGTTCGTGGAAAGGCATTAATTTTTGGACTTTGATTGGAAGACGTCTCTGTGCTCAGCCACTTGGATTTTGCTAAATACAACCACGAATAAAACCTTGTACCTGAGGAGAACAATTTCTACGGCGGAAAGACCGTTGTAAATCATGTGTAGTATAAACTTGTCCACATGATTGGAATGATATAATGGATATTGGAGTCCCTAACCACCAGCTAATGTTCTTTATGACACTTAAATAAATGACCTGAAAATAAACTAATAACAACACAAAGTCATCTAAACCTGTTCTTGTGCATTTCCCAGAAGCATGCTGGGAAAAGACAATGTCTAGTTAGTGCATTTTTTGTGTTTACGTTTTCTGCAGCACATTTTTGCTCCTCCAGACTCACATTAATTCTTCTTTTCTGCCCCTTTCCAGAGGTATCTCTCCATCCAGTACTTGCCCAGATCTCAGTCATTTAAAACATCAAGAGCTTGCAGAACTTCTACATCACCGTGATGGTTATGGAGAAACAAGGCTGGAGCAGGAGCAGACACAGGCTTGAAAGAGTAGCTATAAAAAAGAACGTTTTAAATTTTTATATTTTTTATCATAAGTTGGTGAAGCACTACACAGGCTGCCCAGAGCAGCTGTGGCTGCTCCTGGATCCCTGGAAGTGTCCAAGGCCAGGCTGGACAGGGCTTGGAGCAACCTGGGATAGGGGAAGGTGTCCTTGCTCATGGCAGGGGGTGGAATGAAATTGTCTTTAAAGTCCTTTCTGACCCAAACTACTCCATGATTCTATAAAACCACCTAGAGAGTTACCACAGCAGAGAAATGGGATTTCATTTTTGAGAAGGACACACAATTTTTCTCAATCTCAATTACAAAACACACCAGTCACGCAAGAAAAATGCCACAACATTCTATTTTAAATAGAATGGGAGAAGCATTTTATTATTATTACTGACTTGTTGTAATGAACCCTTGCACATGTGAAACTTTCCAGAAAAAGAATTATCATCAAAGCTTACAAATATTAACACTTTCAAAAGATTCCAAAAGGTACTGTCCCCTTATATTTAAAAAAAACCATGGAAAATATTTTACTTTTATGCATAACTCATATATATTTAAACACTAAGCAGTTCACTGTTTCTGAACTGAAAGTTCAGAACAAACAGTGAGGACTTAGATATCTAATTTTAGTATGGCAACTTGTTTTCAAATTTCTTTTATTTATTCAGATTTTTGAGGCTTTCCAACACATTGAACAGTCAATTTTAAAACTTTATGAAGGCTCTACAAAGAGTAAGCCTTGAAAACTTTCCCTTTTTGCATACTGGGTCTAGATGTTTAGTTAAAAAGATGGGTTAAATATTAAACTAAGTTCATATGTAATAAAAATTCAATATCCTGAAATTCAGAGTTTCAATCTAAATATTTGCTACTGTGAGTAACCGATTCTTTAACTCACAACCTATATATTATATATTTTCTTTTCATTTATGCCACAAAACCCCTCTCTGAAGAAATCCATGTACTTTTCCTTGAAGCAGAAATGTGTTTTTCCCACACACGTTTCTTTTTTGTGATATGCTGCCATGTTCCACCGTATGTGTTTATTCACTGCACTTTATTTGCCCTAATGGAAAGTTATTTATGGGGACTGGTTTCTTTTCCATGGCACCAAGAGTCACTCTGTGCACCATTTTATTAAAAACAACAACAACAAAAAAAAAGAGATGGAAGGACCATGATGTCACTGCTCAATGAATAGAAACCACATTAGAAAGATGAACTGGAGTGCTGGTTTAGGTTAGACCAAATTACACAACTGCCTCAAGAGACTGCAAGTATGGATGGAATAAATAAATAAATTTTTTAAAGCAATAAAAATTGGCCCTTCTGTAAATGTAGTTACATTTGGGTGCAAAGTAAGAGTTCTGAAAGTGCAATAGATTTTTTTTTTTCTTAATATTGTAATTAAAAAGTTTAAAAATAATAGAATTCTGGAAAGGTCAGAGTGGGAAGAGACTTTAAGGATTATCCCATTTCAAGCCTCCTGCCATGGGCAGGGACACCTTCCACTTGACCAGGTTGCTCCAAACCATGCATCCCTATTACTGACCAAGCACTGTAGAAATACCAAAGCTGTTTTTTTCAAAACTCAAGAATTTTGCTGATTCTATTCTAAGAAATAAAGTTTAAAAAAAAAAAAAATTTAAAAAATCAGATTTTTGGGTGCCAAACTGGAACAGACAGCAACTCCATTAGTATATGCTTATTGATATATAAAATCATACATTTATATTTTATCTTTAATATTATGAATCAGTTTATAACAATAAAACTGATGCTGTTTATATTTAACTACTTCTCAAAAGATTGCAAGAAATTAAAAAACTGGGAGAATAGTCATAGTTAATTTTTAATTTTTTTTTCCTCTTCAACTACTGTCACATTTTTCCCTACAGCAAAAAAAAAATGTTGCTGAGTGTGGTCAGGTGTCCTGAAGCTGTACTACAGTTCAAACCTAAAAGCCTGAAAGAAGATCCCCAATATTCAGGGAATTTGATATTAGGGTTTATTGAAGTTGTCACATACTTTCGGGGATCTAATTTCACTTTCTGATCTTCAGCAATGGCTGTAATTCTTCATTCAGAAGAGGGAAGAGATTACTTGTCAGCAGTAATCTCTAACACAGATAATGCCATATAAATATTAGGGGCTTATAAGCATGGACAAGGATTAGGAGCAAAGAGAGAGAACAGAAAGAAAACTGAACAGAGCCAAGATTAAGCACTGGGAAGGGCATTGCAAAAGAAAATCCAAGGTCTGAGGCTCAGCTTGTCTTCCCACAGCAGAATGTGCCTTTTCCTGGGTACAATAAGCATGGTTTACACTGATTTCCCTGCTTGAAAACTGCAGGATGTAGGAATATGAAATTTTATTTGAGGTGTGATTGTCTTCTCTTTCCCATGACAGAGGAGAAACTCAGGGAACCACTGAGGTTGGAAGGCCCATGCAGCTGGACAGGTTGCTCAAGAACCTCCTCCAGTCAAATTTGTAACTCTCACCAAAGGCCAAGAATGCAGTTTGCACATGCAGATATTAAATAACAACAGTATGGGAGAGAGCTGAAGCAGACCAGGACATCTTCCTTCCTGGCCAGAGTGAAGATTTGTGAGGGACATCACAAGGTCTGACTTACTGCTGATAAAACAGCCAAAATAATGCTGTTTTAGCAACACAGCTGAATGCAACAACCCTGAGACTGCAATGGATGCCTGATTAACAGGCAGGATCCAAAGGTGGTCCTGGAGAACAGAGGCTGGATCCAGACCGACCATGGGCAGTTGGCTTGGACTCAACTTGGTCCATCTGAGTGGGGAAAGATGAGGAAAGCAAGAGAGATCTCAATAGTGAAGAGAGAAGAAGGCCAACAGGATAATTATCTTTCCTCAAATTTTAACTTCCACCTGTTTTTCCAAATAATTTCTGAGTGAAATCCCTCAATATCCAACATCCACATTTGACACTGTCAAAAATTCCCACTTCTAATTAACATTTACACTTTTCTTTCCAATCTATTTAACTCTAATTCAACAACACTCTTTTTTTTTTAATGCTCTAAGATGTCATGTAGGTCAGTCTAAGGAGGATGCTCAAATTGACCCCTCAACCTTCCCCTCAGTGAATTTCTAACATTGAGGTCCCTGTGCCAGGTGTACTCTAACACTCCAGAGGACCAGGATTTTAACAAAAGCGTTCTTCAACTCTCATTCACAGAATGGCTTGGAAGTTCATGTTCAAAGACAAGTTCTAACATGGGCAGAGGCACCTTCCACTATACCAGGCTGCTCCAGCCTGGCCTTGGACATTTCAGGGATGGGGCAGCCACAGCTTCTCAGGGCAGCCAGTGCCAGTGTGCCAAAAATTATTGCCCAAAGTCCCTGCAAAACTCTAGCCTGCAGTGAAACAGGCAAAGGGAAAAGAAAAGTTCTCTTTGACATCAAATAAGAGTGAGTTTGACCCTAAATATATTATTTCTGAGTTCATGTCTTTAATTCTCTCAAGTCCTTTAACACTGATTACAAGAACCTCTGCAGTTATAATTTCTATGTCCATCATAGAATGATGGAATGCTGATAATTTAAGAGCTCCTCAGAAAGATGGTAATGAACTGAAATACATATTTTATAGTGCAGGTGAAAATAACTTATGTGTTTTTTTGTGCAAGATATGAATACATGGATTAATTAATAGTTCAGAAAAAAAAAAGTAATTTTCTCTAAAATTAAACACTATGACCATGTAGATATGCTGCACCAGTGACACAAAGTAACTTTTGGAGCTTTAAGAGTCCTCTTGATAACCACTGCCAGAAATTAGAAATTGTTGACTTAAGTTCTTCTTTAGCAGAAGTTCAAAAGAATGAATTGCACTATGGGGAAAAAAGGCTTTTGAGAATTGCAAGGTTTTAAAGACTCTTTAGGATTCTAAAGGATTGGTCATGTTCATTAGTGTTTCCTTAAACAGAAAAAAAACAAAAAAACAAAACAACAAGTAGCTGAGCTCTCAAGTGCTCATTTAGAGAATGCAAATTTCACAAAGAGTTCTACCCAATACAGTATCTCCTCTTGCTAAACACAACTGGAAATGGGTGTTTGAAAACTGGTACCACACCTGAATTTTTTTTTTTTTCCTTTTAATTAAACTAAACCCAGGATCCTGTAACATATAATTTCCTGGTTTTTGGAACTACTTCTAATCAGGATATAGGGGATGAATGTCCCCTTTAACTAGGCTGCTTTGCAACATACACAATGCAGAAGGGAGTGCTAGTGTAACACTTCAATAGTTAAGTGACTTTATGAGAAAAATACTTCCAAATGTTTCCTAAAACCTTCCAAACCGCACCAAAGAACATTATCGTAATATTATGTTTCCCCATGGCCTCCAATATTTAGGCTTGCTATTCTCGAAATGACACTTGGATGAAAAATACAAGTTTATGTAATGTATAAATTGTTCCTAGAAGTAAAGTTGCCTTTAAAATTACTCTGTATAGAAGTCAGATATTTTACATTTTCAATAGCCTTTCTGTATTAATTGGAGAAATGGCCTGCTGGTGCTTTGGGCAGCACAGGAATTATCTGTATTTCAGAACCGAGCAGTCACCCTGTGATCTTATTCCTAGCAAACACTGAAAACAATAACTGTCCTAACCGATTACATATCATGTTACCCTTAATAGATATCCATATTTCTTGCACAGTATACATAATCCACATAAACTGTACACCATATATCAATACCATATTCCAGCGAATCCACCATCAAAGAGTTCGTTTATAGTAGGTTTTCATTTGACTCGGGGTTGTAACGTTCTGTGCAATCATAAGCAAACCATTTCAGGGATTTTGTCAGCAAGCTGCTTTTTGGCAGATTATTGGCAGTACATATTGGCAGCAAACTAGTGCAACTAAGCCCTTCTTATAACTTACAGGTAAATAATGATTTTAATAAATTTATGTAAAATGTTCCACTTGGTTACATCTGGTTTTGATAATTCACTCGCCTGCGCAAATGCAAATTTCTGTGTGTTTCTCAGGAAAACACATACTTCACCTGAACTATTCAAGGTTTTCTCAGGTACCCCAAGAAATAAATAAGCAATGAAGCCTACTTTCACATGAAGGTTTAACTGAAAAAAAAGACAGGGAAGCTAATTAAAAGTAATAATTGTATGCACACCAAGATTTTAACCACACTTTGTCAATAATACAATATTCTAATGGTAAGAAAAATTCTTTTTTTTTTCTTGTGGTGGAGCTATCCCAGCCACAGGGCATTTCAGTAAACTGGCTCTGCCCCTCAGGACCTGCAAATGCAGAGACTTTGACCGCCATTTGAAAATGCGTTACTATATTAATTTGCATTTATCTTTTGCACTACAACTGAAGTTTAAATGTGTAGCATTTGTATCTCAACCAGGCAGTGTGGACTGGAGGAAATTCCAAGTTCTAACCCCAGCTTTGACAGTAGGTCCCAATCTCATTCGTTGTTCAAACACCAGAAGCTTCCAGTTTTGCTCTGAAAGGATCAAGTTTTTGTCAAAAAACTCTAAAAATATTAACACCATTAGTAGCAGTGTCATTACGGGGGGCAAAACCCCACAAAACCCTTGGACTCCCTTCTGGTATAGATCAGGATGACAGTGATGCTGATCTGTGATCCCTGATCATCTGCCTTTCAGCATCTGGGTGCCAGAAGAATCCCTGGGGAGCCACATCCCTGGAAATTCTGTTAAAACGCTGGTGGCCCATCACTGAGCTACCTGTGACATTAAAAACTGCTCTCACTTGCTCTGCTTGTGGATACATTTCAAAGTTATATCAAATAACTGCTTTGAATGGGGCCTGTAATGAACAGGCACCAATTAATTAAGCATCAGATTTTACTTGTGCACAGTTCAGCCTAGAACTTGCTGTTTCTAAGTGTTTATTCACTCATGGATTCAGCAGTTTATGATTTTGTAAGTCTAGGTAACGTGGTTAAAACCCCCTCAACAAATTCTTGTTGAGATCTATTGGACACTCTGCTACAACTTGATGTTTCTATACTGGACTTGCTTTTAATTTGATCTGTTTCAAGGATTCAGTATCCTTCCAGCATGTTGGAAACCTAAGGGCATATATTTGTATTGTTTAAAGGCAGGAAATTCTGTGAACTGAAATGAGAACATATCCCTTTTGCCTTTATGGACTTTTGTTATTTTCTTTTCCTTTTGGGGTTTTCAGAAACAAAACCAGTGAAA
Organism: Agelaius tricolor; assembly: GCF_023055355.1. Taxonomy (NCBI): domain Eukaryota; kingdom Metazoa; phylum Chordata; class Aves; order Passeriformes; family Icteridae; genus Agelaius; species Agelaius tricolor. The sequence continues at coordinate 32,545,819 of NW_027269270.1, forward strand.
GCCAAAAGTTTGAACAATAGAAAATTACTTTCAAGGGGGGAAAAAAACGTCAAATACCAAGTATACTTTTATAACTTTATTCATACACTTTGTATATATGTAAATTGCACTTATCCAAGCATCAGAAAATACCATTCACAGCAGGGCCTTATATTGCAGCAGGATCATACTGGTTTTGTCATAAAAGACTGTGGACTTTGCTGTTTTATTCCTTTACTACCTTGTATTAACTTGTACCCCACTGACTTCATGACAGAGCTGACTTGTTTCATGCTAATCACAGAAGTAGGGCAATCACATTCCTATTGTAGGGAAGGAAACTACCAATCTTTGTAGCTTTTTTACTCCCTGGCCAAAGAATCCCACAACCTTCCTTTAAACTGATGCAAAAAACAGTAGGTCTGAATTCTGGGACAGGAAATGAGAACTGGTGGAAGATGAACAGGCACATATAACCTGCTCAAATTAAGAGTTGGGCAGATACTAGTTTTAGGACAACTGCAGCAGCAAACTTTCCTGCATTAGTTCTGTACTGCTTAGGGAAGGACTGGAGGCAGAGCGGCTGCATTACCAGGGAGACCTGATCCCAGCAGGATGCCTCAATCCCAGGGCAGTGCTGCACAAACACATCCTTGCTGCTCCTGGTGCTCAAAGTATCTTTATTGCACACAATGAATTAGACTGCACTACATTATAAGAAGAGGGTTATAGGTTATAGCCATGGTTATGGCTCTCTGGAACGCTCCTGCCTTGTGACAGAGTGCAGAGAGCCAACTAAGTCTGCAAAAAAAAAAACCCACTTGCTGGAGGACAGCTCGTGTGCCACAAGCTCAAGTGCAGCCATTTCAGCAAGAGCCTGAACACTTTCCCAGCAGTGCTCCTCACGAGCTGACTGCTCCTATCACGCCAGCCTAGCAGCTAAATATAAATTACAGAGGGATGCAAAGCCTGAGAGAGACATTTGACACCCGAGACTCAGCTTGGCCGCTGGATCTCTCCTAGCTAGTGTTTCTTCACTTGTTAATCCCTCTTCCTGGGCAGCAGCAATTATGACACTGGTGAACTGCAGGACTTGGGTTTATTTGCTTTCATTTGGCACAGCACTTCGTGCCCAGCTCCTCTGCTCTGGGAGGTTACAACAGCTAAAGCAGGGATCACAATGGGACACCATCAGTCATCAGAATAAACAGCTCAGCTGCTTCAGGGGAGTCAAAGAGGAGAATGAATCTTGCTAAGAGATTTGAAAGCGCACGAGGAAGTGGCTTTACTTGAAGTGCTCACAACAATGGCTTCCAAAGGAACGTTCCTGACCATCAGCCCTGGGGTTTAAAGAACTGCAGGTTCACCCATGGACCTGACTTTGACATAAAACTAACAGGATTCATAACTACCAGGTATAACCCTCCTGTGCTCTTTCCTGCAGACGTGGGCAATGAAGAGAAAGGCTTGGCCACCACCCAGACATCACAGGGACCATCACCTCCCTGATGGAAAAAGCAGGGATCCTGAACCTAGCACCTATGAAAACCACCATTACCCCAACTTCTCTTCCCCCTAAAACATTCTCACTCATTCAGCCTACACTAATTCAACAGTTTTGCCCAAGTACTGCGAGAACAACTAACTCTATACTTTGAAACACTGCACTATACAGATGTTTAAATCATACACCCAACATGCATATGCACAACCAACCAGAAGCCAATAGTTTACAGGTCCTGTATACCTTATTTTAAATTCTTCTGAAAGGGTAGTTAAAGATTCTTAGGGCAAAAATGACGACTAAGTTCATGAACTGCACAGAAAATTGGCTGTGACACCACTTATTAAAAGTTATGATAACTAGAAGGTCCAACTAAAAGGAGCAGATGCACTATTTGCTAGGCTGTAGCTGCAGACAGAATTTTTGGTGCCGAGATCAAAAGAACAAGGTGTTCATATAAATGGCATTTTATTTTGATCCTATTATTCTATATGAGCTCGAAGAGAGATCAAAGGAAAAAGCACCCAGGTTTCACTATTAACACTTAACATAACCCCAGTTGGAAAATCCTTTCCAGATTGTTAGTGCAATTTAAATCCCAGCACATTTTTGTTGCTCTGTTAGGTTAATACACCTGAAGGCATGGGTTTGATTCCTGGATCACCTTTTCCATTGTGGAAAATTGCTTCTGTTACATATAATTTCAGTTATTTTCATTTTTGCAGCAGCAAAGACACCCTAGCTTTGGGGAATGCCCTGGTCTGGTTGTACCCTCTGTCCTGGAGAGCCAGGCTGCCCTGAAGTGGTGACAATATATTACAGACTGTGCACGACAGTCAGGAAATTCAACACCATTGGAGTGAAGTACTAAAGTGTGGTTCAGCCCCTGCCAAAGCATACCAGCTTCCACTCAGAATGTAAACAAACCTAATGGGCCTTTCAAATATCTAAAAGTTCCTCCTGATAGCTGGCAAGAATTAATGTGCTTTAATACGTTGTATTGCTTATTATGACATTATCCAGGACTACTACTATTAATTAATGGTTCTATTGCTGCTTTTAGCAACCAGTGGTGTTGTATAAAGAAAAAATAATAACATATTGTATTTCCTGCAAAGCTGAAGTATGGTAATAAATTTTAATATTCGTGCTTTGAATTAAAGCTTCTCATTGATGATTCAGTAACTTAGGGCAGGTATTTCAGCATTTCCTTTCCACTGAATTTCTTTGACTTCTAAGACTGCAGAAGCCTGATAATGCACAGGTATCACTTATCAGACTAACCTTGGAAAAATCAGCAATAAAGGAAAAAAAGTAAGTGCATATGTCCTTCTCTGCTCTGCCACCACCTCCTCATTTGCTATTAAAGCACTTGTGTTAAAAAGTCACTCCAAAGTTTATTTTAAATGCAAAAAAGTGGGCACTAATCCCACAGGAGCTGGCTCAGCCACGGCCCACCATCTTGAACACATTCATTTTATCCAAATCTGTTCCAAGGAGGGGGTTTTGGGTGGTTGTTTTGGGGCTGAGCTTTACTTTTGACCTAATAACAGCAGATTGTCAGAGGTGAGGAGATGGAAATGACTTTGGGAACTTGCACAGTCAACATTAAATACCCGCAGGTGAGCTGTGGCCTGGAATGAACACGACAATTATGGGTTAAACCAGATAAAAACGTGTCATGCACAGTCAGAACATGTTCATGTTACACACAGCAGCCAGCTGGCTATAAATCCAAGAAGTAAGCTGGAAGGCTTTGGAGTTTCAATGAATGAACACAGATATAAAGGGAAGAACGGTGGTTTGTCGCCATATGAATGGCTTTTAACTGAAAAGAGTGGATTGCTTTCACAAGGGTTTGCCAGAACAGCAACCTTGTTGAGATGAGGAAAAGAATAAGGATGATGATTGGGACATTCCATATATTTATATTTTCTATTTTGTTTTGAGGCAGAGGAGTCTGATTCAGCATGCCTGAACAATTAAGACGTGGCTTTACATACAGGTGTTCCAGTGAATAGGGACACAAGTTCTTCGACAATACCTCTGCAGCTGATGATCCATAAACAGGATTAGTCTGTTAATTCATTCCAGATTCAAATCCAAATGAGCTGAGCTGTGAGAAGCAATGGACTATTTTTCTTTCCATATTTCTAGCTCCAAGTAATTGTAGGCTCTAACCTTCTGTACTCTGCATATGCATCACTGAAACTTACGGTCAGCAACCCTACCTGTACACAGATCCACCAGACCTGAGGCTGCTAAACCAACACCTTCCTGGCAGCACAGAGGATAAGAAAGGCCTTTCTGAGACATTCTCATCTTTTTATTAAATAAAGCTGAATAGCAAAACGTCCTGGATTACAGACCCAAGAAATACCCTGGTGGGTTTTCATAAAAGGATGAGCCTGACTGACTTGGGGTGGTTCTGTGCAGGGCCAGGAGCTGGACTTTGATGACCCTTGTGGGTCTTTCCAACTCAGGATATTATTCAGTGACTTTCTAGAAGTTGAATTACCCCGCTTGAACATTTTGGGATCTTAGCAAGATAAACTCTTGCTCTTTCTCCACCAAAGGCAGATGTAATTCCCTTCTGAATCCAAAAACAGAGCTCTGGCTCTTACTAACTCAAATATGAGCTAAACTTTAAAGGTATAAAGTAACTTCTCACTCATAATCTCTGTTCATAGTAATTTATATATTCTATAAATTAAATATGTGTGTATATATGTATACATATATTTACCTGTTTTTGCAAAACTTTTCTGACATTTAAAAGTGGGTGTAAGCTCCTGGTTTTGATGTGCTCACTGTTGACAGAATCAGATGTAAACTGTAGGAAGGCTGATAACAGCTTTGCTCCCCAAAACCTTTCTGCTGTGTCTCTGGGCTGGCTGAATGAGAACTGAGAGGGGAAAGAACAAAGATTTGCTGTTCTTTACAGTCACGCAACGAAAGTGTAGGTTAAGCACAGGAAGTATTTGCAGATTCCAGATATTCTGTGGACCTTTGTTGCTTTTCCTTGCATTCAGATCTAATCTGAGCCCCCGCACAGAGCTGGACTTTCATGTTCTGAGATCCTTCACTAATAGAAAACCCAACCCACTGTGACAGGGCAAAGTGGACTCAAGAACTTCAGCTCTATGTAGGCATTTATTCATGTTAATGCATTAAGGAAAAATGCTTTAACAAGAAGAGAAGGCTTAAAATCATACAAATAAATAAATTAATAAACAAATTTAATACATACTCATAGTACAGCAAGCCTACAGACTGCAAAGATATAGTTCTGTCTTTTAGAAAAAGTTTGGATTGACAGTTTGATGTACCACATCAAATGTAACAACACTGTGTGATCTTTAAGCCTCAGGGGTTTAAAAATACTAAGTGTTTCTTTTTTGTTCTGATACCAAATATGTCTGTACCGCCAACTGATTCAAGTCAGCACTAATAACCACTGGGATATTTTTAGGAGGTCCTTCAAACAGAAGGGTAGTATTTTCACTACCATTTTGAACACACAATAAATTGTGTTTGGTTCTTTAGCTTCAATCAAGCATCAATTTTGGATTATTTGTCTGAAGTCAGAATTCTTAAAATATGCCTTTTTTTTTTTAAAGAAGCAACTTCTGAGGGAAGAAAAATCCTCTCCACAATTTGAGTGCAATCAGCTCTTCTCTTATAATTGGCTCTGATTTGAAGGTAAGGTTCATGATCAGATATATTTAAGGAGGGCTGTATGATTAATTTAAGAGGTGCCCCACCAGGATTTTCACATGAACGAGCATAAAGAACATTTGTTTTACTTTCATGATGCTGCTGCATCACCTTTGATTCTTACAACCATGTTTACACTAATATAATTCTGCCTTTTGCAGAAGAAGGGCTCATAGCAGGATGGGCAACTCACATTTCTAAATCAATGAGACCTGGCATTGAATATAATTACAAATACGAATAGCCAAATATCAGGCTGTCAGATATTCAGAAGAATTTTATGCCAAAAAAATGTTAGGGAATTTTCAGCTCTCACAAGAGCATCCAGCTAATTCTTGATGCATCATCAGTACCTTTGGGTGCTTTCTGGAAGCAGATTCCTTTTTTTCCTTTATTGTTCCTTGTGAAGAAAAGGGAAGATGGAACTCTCACCAGAAAATGAGACAAAACATTAACCTCTAAGTCCCTCAGATTTTGGTAAACAGTGAGATCACTAGAAATCTTCGCTTCTGTATATGAATTAGAGGAGAATAATGGGACTGAGCAAAAAGTCATGGACTATGTTCATCAATATGTGCCTTTTATGTAAACTAGACTGTTAATTGAAAACCCATTTTCAGAATCTTTTTAGAGGAAATCACCTTAAAATTAATCAAAGTCCTGTTTTGTTGTTAATTTTTTTTAATAGGGTTTGTGCTCCCTTGGATGCTCAGAAAACTGCTTGGAGCAGAGACTGGAGCCAGAGGCTTTGGGGTTTTGTGCCTCAGAGCCCATTTTTGAGGTTCAGCTGGGAGAAAGGGGGCTCAGGGGGGACCTTCTGGCTCTGCACAACTCCTGACAGGAGAGGGCTGCCAGGTGGGTCAGGCTCTGCCCCTAAACAAAAACTGAAAGGATGAGAGGAGGAGTTGTGTCAGGGAAGGTTTGGTTTGGATATTTGGGAAAATTTCTTCACTGAAAGGAGCTCACCAGTCACTGCAGCAGGTCACAGTCCCCAAAACAACAGAATTTCAGCTCCCTTTTCTGTCTGGTCATCACCATGCCTTTACTTTTCAACCATTTCTTTTCCCATTTAGCCTGGCTTTCCCTGTTTTCCATCTCTACTAAAGCTGTGAGGCACATAAAACAAAGTCTTCATGTATAATATTGGATTTTTTTTTAATATACCTCTCCTTAAAATATTTCATAACTTACTTCTTCAGTGCCTAGAAGTGACTCATTAAAAAAATAACCTCATAGTAGTAACACAGTGATAGATATCAAAGGTGAAATTTTGCCATTATTTTGCACTAAACCAGCCTGAACACATCTTCAAACAGCATAGAGAGGAAAGGGCTGCATTTGTCTGCAGATGTATTTTCTTAACACTTTTTTCATCACTTTACTTCAGCAAGAATGACCAGCTTAAATTTTTCAGTGTCTTCAAGGACCTTATTTCATGAATTTGTATAAAAGGCAGAAAAGTATATATAAATGTTTTAAAAGCAGCCAGGAGTTTTTGTGGAAACAGTGCCATTAGATTTAAAATACCAAACACTCAAATTACTTCTGACACATTTGATCTGAGTCACTTTTGAATTTGCACCTACAAACAATAAAAAATACTGGTTCTGAAGGAGACTGATTATTTCCTTTGCAATACTTTACCACAGAGAAGTTATTCTCCCTTTCCCCCAGATCTGACAACCATTCAAACACCCAGGGTTTGTTGCACACTAAACCAGAAATACGATCTCTACTTGGAAACTCCCCTCAAAAATAGTTTTTTTCTGTCAATTCTCAGTAACTGCCTTTAATAACAAGCGTGGCTATTGAACTCTGAAAGTATCAATGTTCAGTCATCTTCCTGAGCTTACACATCACAGCTGCAGGGAATAAAAATGCTGAAAGACCATGATCCCTCCCCATCGTTTGGATGTTTCTCATAACCCTGTGTGATATTTAACTGGCACTGCTTTCTCCTCCTTCACTTCCAAAGGGATGAATCACAGACTCAGTTCTTCCAGGAACCAACCACTTGAGCTGTTCTCTGCACTTCCTCCAGCTCTTCCTCAACTGCAGCCAGCCCTTTGATTGACCCCACCTTTAATAAATGTTTAGCTGCAGAGTCTCAGCTAAAATGTGTATGAAGCCTCCTGGGAATGACTAACCAACACCTAAACCCCAGATTTATAACAGAGAATTTCCCAGAGCCTCCCACAGCCAGTGGGATCTGTTCAGAGGCTGGAGGGAAGAAGAGTCACTGTGGGAAGTCAGATTTCTTCACTTTCTTATTCAATAATAATACAACATGTTTTCTGTAGACTGGTCTGAGTTATGCACAGGATGTTAAAAACAGATTAATACAAACTTAGAGGGTATAGTCTAAGTCAGGTACCTCTCGTTATAATTGTTTATTTTAAGTTGCAACTTGCAGAAAAATAAATAACCAAGTCCAAAAAGAGGTCTTGAGTTCCCTAATGATAAATTTATATTCAGATGCTTAGAGTGGAAAGTGACAGCATTCACTTCCTGAGTTAACATCATCATGGGAAAAAAAAAAAAAAGAGCCAAAAATTGGAAATTCAGTGTCTAGGAGTCAACAGGAACACAGAATTTTCTGAATCAGTGGAAAGGGCTGAAGTTACATCCAAGGAAAATGCTACAAATCAAAGAATCCTCAAACAAGACAAAGAACAGAAAACCACCTTGGAGTATTTTTCTGGAATTTCCAAACCACAGTTGGTCTCAATGACCTTATAGGGCTTTTCCGAGCCAAATGACTTTGTGATTCACCCATCCAAGCTGTGACATCAGTCAGAAGTGGCCTCAGTGCCAGCACTAAGTACCATCATCTAATGGCCAAGAGATCCTTGTCCCTCCACCTCCCATCCCAATTTTTCACCAACTGCTTTTTTCAGCAGTCCCTTTTCAGCACGCTTCTCTGTCCCAAAAAAAGTGGTTATTTTGCTCTAATGCCAAGACCAGTGGTACCTGATCTACTTCTGTGGCTTCCTGATTTTACTGCAGCACAACCAACAGAACAGTAAAATCCATTTTTTACAGAGCTACACATTAAAAAAATCTGGTTTTCTCCTAATAAAAGGTTTCTCTTAGGTATAGTGATTATATTACTCTTTACAAAGAGTAATAGATACTATTTTAAATATTCTGGGAATGTAGTCCTTTAACTCAAAATAGTCCCAGGATTATTTGCCATTAGCTATCCAATGCAATTTAGAACCTGTGTCTAACTTGGTAATTTGTTACTTTTATCTTTGAGTTTTACAATATAATAAACAGTCTAAGTACCTTTTCACAGGAAGTAATATAGAGTTATTTATAGATTCAGTAATGGGATCATCAAGCTAACGGTCTTCCATTTCTGAAGTTCCCAAGTTCTCCTGAAATAATAAAAAAATCACCAAGGCAGCAGCAAGAAAGCAAGTGGACACTTCTCCACAGCGCCTCGACAATAAACAGCAGAATTGTGATACTCCACCGGAATGTTCCAAACCTAAATTGAATGGCAGCATGATTGCTGTGGTTCCAGTTATGTTAATTAGGCTGGATTCATGGTTCATTGAGGCTGCAATTATGCTGCAAAGAAATGCTGCAAGCATCCCATCCTCCTGCAGTCTGCTGAGTGTGCTCCCATTCCTCTTGGGGCAAAATAGACTTTCTGAAGGGATTTATACACTGGAGTCACATTTGCACTTACACCACATGCTTGGTGAAGATGCAATTAGATGACCACGTTTTGCAACTTTCTTCTTTTCCAGATTTAATAGGAAAAATAGCTTTCCAAGTTCCTTGGCCATTTTTTAAGCATGCTTTACTTTGCCAATTTGCATACTAAGCATACAAATTATAAGCCTTATTAGCCCCACTTCAACCGTAGGGTAAAAGAAGAAGGGGAAGAGTTTTGCCCAAAGTTATGCAGCTCTTCAGTGCAAAGAGAACTGAAGTAGCTCCCAACTTCTTACAGTTAATGGTTGGACTCAAAGATCCCAGAAGGCTTTTCCAAACTAAATGTTTCCATGATTCTTTCAATGACATTGCCTGACTTACAACTGTGGATAGGACAGCCCCTACACCCAAAATGCAAAACCTTCTGCTGGAAAAGTGATTTAAAAGACAGTGGCAAGTGGGCATTATAGTCTCAAACAACTGAGAGAAGACACAGGATGAGCCAAATTTGTTGGGCTTAAATGAGAAGGAAATAGTTTAACATAGTAGCAGCTCCTTCCCTGGATGGGAAAGGTGTGCTGGCCCTCAAACAAGAGTTTTCAAGCTACCTGGTTTTTACTGGGTTGAAGAGGCAGCAACAGAGGAAGATGATTTTTCAAGCAAGAAATCAGTCTGGGGTTTTTTTTTAGGAATAGATCTACTTTTAAAACCAGACTCTTCAGAGAAATACATTTTCAATGCTATTCTTCTCAAAGGAGGATGATGTGGGATCAGGTGTCTAAACTGAACTCCAAAGAACCAAGTATCCTCAGAGCCTAATTTCCAGCTTCACAATGGACTTAAGCACTTAGAAGTTCCAGTCTCATTAAAAACCAACCGCGCTTAAGCCCTTAATTTTTTTTTATTTCTTTTTCTTTTAAATTTAAGCAGATCTCAAAAAAAAATTTGATACCAGCCACATCAAAGCTGCCTCCCCAAATTCAGGGATGATTGAGTTTCCATAATACAATTACGGTTGGAACGGAGCTGGATTGAAAGCAAGGTTCAACTTTCAAACAACATCCCCAAAACAGTTGCAGATGATGTGCATTTCAGCTTTCTGATCCTCAGGTGACACGGGGATGAGGGATGATTGGTATTAGTGAGATACACATTAGAAAGGGAAGGCAATGCCCTAACTAGAAATAACCATCTTTTCCACAGATGGATGGACATCCATAACAATTTAATCTAACGAGACATTGAGCTTACATGCCCATTTGAAAAATCATAACGGCACTTGTCTGGCAGGTTTGTTCCTCAATGCTTCATTCAATGACTGTTCCATTCTTTTGCTTTTTTTTTAAACTATCACAGCTCTTTTTTTCCAGATTTAATCTACCAGTGCTTCTCACCCAGGCCACAGCTTCAATTAATACCAATTTGAGCCTTAACACAAGGAATTCATGCATTGACTGAGCTCTGGATCTGGCTTTTAAAATGAGTTTTGCAATGTTCCTAAAATGAGGAACCTAAACCAGTTTGACACTGAAATTAGTCACTACATAAACAGAAATCTAAAAGCACATCAGGAATAATATTTAACAGACACTAAATAATAATCAGATTGAGAAATAATTGTACTTTATGTGAGAGCATGATAAGAAATCTGTTTTCTGATATATTATTAGCCCAGTGTATCTGACTTGCAATTTACTCTGCCTACTTAGGCTGGAGTTAAAATACGACACAAAAAACTATGTCAAGTCTCTCAGACAAGAACACTCCAAAAGTTTTATTACACTCACTTGAAAGCATTACCACGGGTAGGAGGAAAACTAAATATTAAATACACCATTAACAGGAAAATTATTTCAAATCAGTGAAGCATGACGAGACCCAAGTATACTGTTTCTCAATTTCTTTTTCCCTAATGTACACTGAGGAGACAGTAAGGTAGTAAATAGCCAGGGTTCAAACACAGGACATAAACTATATGAAATTAGGAACAGCATAAATCTTAAGAACAGGTCAAAACTCTGAAGAAAATTAGAAAAGAGCCTAATGTGAATTCATTATTGACTTTCACCAACTTTTTCTTTTCTTAAAAGTAGGCAAAACTGCTAAGCTGCTATACTGTTAAATTCTACTAACTTTAAAGTTTAATATTAGTTTCTTTTAAAGCTGCACTTACCAAATCTGCTCCCAAACCAAAGCCAACAGCTACTTCATTATTTTGTCTCATAAGTCAAGCAGTAAACTAATACTGTAAAACCTAAACTGGATATTTTATTTAACTAAAAGATGGTCTAATGCCTAATGAATGCCTGCTGCTCACCAACTGAAAAGTTACGGAATATAATAAAAAACCTTTTACCAATTCATTAGGCAGGCAAAACTCACCTTGGCCACCCATGCTAATGACCTGTCCTTACTGGTGCTCTGTAGGTGTTGGGAGGAAGCATGAACTGGTCCCCAAAGGAAGAGGCGGGCCCAGAGGTGCATTAAGAACCCAGTTCCCAGAGCCCTTCTAACCACAAATACTCTGGTTTTATTTAGTTTAGTCTGACATTTTGGTCCAGTTGACACCCTTGGTCAGGTATCAACACCCCCTGACTCCAGCAGAGCAATCCTGACAGCACAGCTTTACCTCTAAGGCTCATCCTCCCTTGACAAGACCAGGAATGATTCCTCTGCTACCTGCAGTGATTTATGGAAAAGGCTTTGAGACGTCCTGTGCTTCACCATCTCTGCTGAAGGAAGATGGGCCACAGAGGTGATTACATCTTCACACCATAGATCATCCATTACTGACAGCTTTTGTATTTCTCAACTTGAAAAAAAACCCAGCCCTTGTCTACATGTGGATACATAACACATTTGAAATGTGTAAGGAGAATATAAAGATTGAGGGTTTAAACCCTCAGTTTATCAGCTCTACAGGCCCAATTTTGCAATCAGCTAAACCTACAGTACATTTTCATCAAGTGCTGCAAATCAGCAAAATATTAAATGAATCTTGAAAAAATGATTATGAATCCACAGTTCTGTTTGACTGTATAATTCTATTTAAGATTAAAATTACTATCATAAAAAGGCCACTTTCTGAATGTAATTCCACAAAAACATCATCACAAAAGCTTTTACTGCTATTTATGTCAGAATGTATTTTAAACAGTTCTAATCATTTACCTTTGTGGACACTTAATTAAAATTACAAAACCAATTTTAATCTGTAGTCCAATTAATATGCAAATATATGCAAATGTGGTAAATCAAGGTGGTGATTAAGTTAAGGACACTCTATTTCATGTCTGCTTTAAGTGTGAAAACAAACAATCTTTTTTGTAATTGTACTGATGGATTGTGATGTTTATAGGGTTAGTATGGGGTACAAATGTTTATGCATCAACATTATGCCAAAACAAAGATTTTATACTCTGGAGTGATTTAGCATCCAGCATACATTCAGATGTAACAAAGTCATTTTGCAGTCATCTTGTGAATTAGAATAAGGTCAAAGCAAAGTTAAATTTCTATGTCATCCATTTGTATGGCTATTTAAAATTCAACAATCACTTTCTGATGTGTTAGGTAAGAGCCAAGAAGTCTCAAGAATGGCATATTATCACCCTTTATCATTTAGTGTTCATAATACACTGGTTTATCTTTGATACTATTACAGAAATAGTTCTCCCATTAAGGTGCAAAGATATTCATCCTTTTTAACCCTTTTTCCTCCATAAGTTCCAATTCCTCAATCTGCAGCCAAAGGTTGCTCTACCATTGAGGGTTTCTCTACAGATATGCACTGTATTCACTAAGAACTGGCAAAGAAACCATTTTTGCAGCTGATTTTCACCCCTTCCTTCTCCACACTGCTGATCTAAACAGGTTGATGCTCCTTCCCATTTGCTCATAGAAAAGTCTATCTCTGTTGCTCTTTGTGGGAAGAAATCTGAATTCCTCCATTTAAACCAACTACACCCTTGGACTGAACTAAGTGGTTTCCTCTGCCAAGAAAATAATGATACTGGTAAAAGCAATATTTAATTTTACAGCTTATTTGAGTTCATAAAAGAGCACATCTTCCCCTACATATTCTCAGGAGTTGCCAAATGTTTGGAAATGCACTTAGTGCAAAAGGACAGCATTCACCTCATGTCTTACTGAGATACTGGAGTATAAAACCCCACATTATCCCTCTTCTTACAGCTTCATCTCCATTAAATACAACAATTAGAAAAGAGTTCAAAAAACTTTTCAATGTTGCTCTTACTAATGTGCTTCATTTCCCTTTTTCTTTGGACGATTATGCCCAGAATAGTTTACAAGATTAAGCTGAGGTAATATTAAAATATTTTTTACTCTAAATATTTTATGCTTCTCCTTTACTATTGTCACCACAGGACATGAGAATATGAAATTTAGCTCCACTCAGTAAAGCTTCTTTTAAAAGCCACACGTCTCCTAATGACCACAAAATATTTATAAACTATTAAAGATATTTTAGCATTTTTAACAAGGGATATGGACACATGGTATTTTTTGTAATAACAAACCTTTTAAATGTGCATTTGGGATGCAAATCTTGGAATGTACAGCCATTCCTATCATTATGTTCCTGTGAAAAACAGGACTAGCATATTTATGTGTCTTCTGATCTAACAGACACCAACAAAGCACCATAAAACTCACCTCTCAGAGGTGCTCAGAAGATCTTTTAGCATTTGAGTTTAAAAAACCCAACCAGCTCCTCCTCCTTTCCACTGGGCACTCATGAAAGAGCTACTTTCACCAAAAATGGCAAAGATTTACCTTAGGAACTAGAAACAGGAAGGGCCTTAGAATATCCTCTTCTACCTCCAACAGTTCTTCACCATGAAGTACCTGTGTCTACTTTCCACCATTTTTTGATGTGTTTTTCCAAGGAAAGCAAATTGATTTCCACAGAGAAGAGAAGCAGGAGCAAGGGGACAGAGAGGCAGACACAGCCAGTGATGCAGCTGGACCTGACTCCAACAAATGAGAATGGATTTGGGAATTGTGGATGGATTTTGGTGGAGAGCCAATGAAAGCTTGGAAGGTGAAGATCTTAAGGAAAAGACCTGCACCCAGGCAAACCATGAGCCTCAACACTCCAATATTTAATTACATGTCTATTACTGCAATTCCAGTCCCAACTCTGGAATCAATGGACACAGGATCACAGAGCAGGGTCTGAGCCACAGGGAAACTCAACCAATGACTGTGTCCTGCCGTGGTGGCCACCTCACCACACAGCTGCACAGCTCTCTGCCTTGGGAAGAGGCATTTCTTCAATCAACTGCACACTGTCTGTGCTGCCTGGATGAAAATCAGCATAATGATCCAGGCAGCTCCTCAAGCTGCCTCTTGACACACACAGCACAGAGAGTACTGACCTCTGAGGGGCTTTTCTGGGCTCTAAAGATTGTGTGTTCACACTCCTGGCTGGTTCTTGTGGAGCAGAATGGGCAAGACCTTTGCCATGTGGTTAAACACAGGAGGACAGAATCACACAGTGCCCAGATGCACTCTCAGCTGAACGTGAAGGAGGTTCTGCATTAGCGCTGCCAGAGACAACTCCATCCATTCTTTGAGCCTGAAATCAAACATTGAGGTATCAAATATGCCAGCAGAGTTCACAGAACTGCTGATGCTTCAGCTGGAGCTTATTTTTCAGTGGGAGATAAAAGGTGATTCTCTGTACTAGGGATCATCACAGGATAAATTCGTTGTGCCGACTGCACTGATACAATAGCGCTGCCAATGCGCGGTGAAACTTAATCCCTCTGAAGACACACGAGCTTCTTTTAAGTTCCAAACCTATACCATTGAAAAACATCCTACTACTGTGTATTCAGGAGTACTTTTCTCTCAGCTGCTCTTCTCATCCTATTTGTATTTATTTAAATGGAGCCCTGATTTAAACCAGACCTGTAAATAACTCATTGCTCTTGGTTATTCTCTATTTAACCACTGTAATTTTGCACAACCAGTTTTGATACACCCAGATATAAACCATTCTTCTTGTGATGATTCAGACAGTTTTCATACATATTTGAAAATTCAGACACCATCTTGCTACAACGACAGAGGGGCGTTCCACTTCCAAATGTAGCTCCAGAGGTAAATCACACATATAAGAAAATCAAAACAAATGCAGCAAACATCTCATGGAGGAAGAGGAATGCTACAAAGAAAATCTAAATCTCTAAAAGCAACACCTCCATGCAGCTTATCTTTAAAACTCCACCCTGTAAACAAAGTTTTCTTTTAAAAGTTAAAGGTGCACAGAAAATTTAAAAAAAAACAACTGAGAGGATTTTTATTTTCTTTTTTATGGTCTCTAATGTAGAGCATGCTTGGATCATGCTTCTTCACATTAGAAATTCAGGTCTTGTCTGTCCTGGGAGGATGAATGGTGACTAGGGAGCTGGAGTGAAATGACCACATTATCACAAGGAAAAGAAATGTGAAAAGTGAGTAACTGAGTGCAGAGCTGCTCTTTGGTGAGCTTTGCATTGTGTTTGCTTTATTAACCAGTGTTGGTCTTGTTCAGCCAATAAATAAAAACAAGTCAGATGACAGATTTGCCTCTTTGTCTCAATACCCCTTACAGTCAAAGTGCAGAAGATGAAAATGAACTTGCTCTAACACACATTGGTCTTCCCTACGTGTGTTTGGGTGCAAACAGCCTAAACATTTTACAGTCTTCAAGATTAAAAAAAACAGTGAAAATATGAAAAAGAAATGAGTATCATAAAACAAACACTTTTCTCCAAGTTTCCTTTATGCATCACAGGGCAACAGAAATCACAGACCTTCTGTGAAAAAAAAAAGAAAAGAAAAATTACTTTTTTTTTTTTCTGCTGTCTCTTTTTCAAGTCTTCTCTTGCATTTGAGGTACAATCGTCCTATAAAGAGGATTTTTTGACTGAGTGTCTTAAAAGAGGACCCTCATTTACCTATTATTCAATACTGATTTAAATTACTAGGTTTCTTAAGTTTCTGACCTCCTGTATTTTATGATGTATTTAAAACACTTTGACTCTTATGAACCATTTAATTAACTAGATAATAACTGCACATTTGTCCTACTTGCCATTCACCAAAGTTTCAACATTACTTCTGAAACTATCCTGCATGCCTGTCATTCACCAGCTTTTATTTCAAATTACAGAGGGCAAAAAATTGTCCTTGATTATTCCTATGATACTGATGACACCAACACATGGCACTGGAAAAACTGAGGAAGGAATTTGCCATTTTTTCAGTCTATGGATAGTGTTTCATGGCTGGAAGAAGAAATCAGATTCTCAGATGATATAAGTTACTATCACTGGCTTACATGGAACTGCAGATCTTTAGGTCAGGTGAAAATCTGGTGCACAAACCATGGCTGCCCAAAGAAACCACTCAGAAACAATCTCTGTGCTTTCTGCACCCAAATACCACACAGGGAACAGATCACAGTCGTGAGGAAGCAAAGATCTCTAAGCTGTATGAAAAATATAAAATCTCTGTATTAAGCCCAATATTAGACTGTTATTTTGTTTACAAGATGTATGGCATGCTTGCTGCCCAACTAAGGCAACTCACAAATGCTGCATCTACTTGGCAATTTGGCTTCATCCATAAAATGGAGTCTCTGTCAGATGCTTAATTTTCAGGATCAAGGAATCCATGTAATAAGAGTGTTAAAAGTGTTAAAACACTTTCATGTGGTTAATGGACTCACCCCAGTTGTGCTGGAAATGGCCTTTAGGTCTGCATTATAAATGCCCCATTTTCTGGCAGTATCTTAAAAAGTGTCTGCTGGACACAGCAGTGCCCATACCACAAACCTTTATTTGGAGAACATGACTGCCTTTCTGAGACTGATCTGAGCAGGGTCCTGGTGTAGGAGCACCAATATGGGTTAAAAAATGTCTCTGTGTGGTTGGGATTTTAACAGAAATTCAGGGTTCCTATGGAAGGCACAAAATACAGGTGTTGCTGCCTTATGAATCAATGTAACAGAGGAATTAAGGGAATAACAGAGGGATTCCTTTATTTTTAACCACTTTGCTGATAAACCTGCCTAAATAACCAACTTTGGTACTGTCTCAGACACTATGGCTCAATTCTTTTGAACTATCTCAACAGTCCATGCATTTGAGGAATTTCTCCCATGAACACGAGCCTCTAATGAAAGGGGCAAAAAGGAAAAAAATAAACTATAAGACTGTCTCAAAAATTCAGTCTTTGGCTTAGACTGCTCCAGAAATAAGTCCCACTTGAAATGTGAATATCTTGATAATTAGTAAATAAAACAACTGAGCATGCTGGGCTCCTACAAGCTCAAGAGTGTGTGCACACACAGGCACGCATGAGCACACACGTGTAAAGGACTTCTGCTCAATCCTTTGCAGGAAACCAGCTGATGACAAATACTTGCAAGCTATTTAGAAATGTGGTTTCATAGCTCAGTCCTCTGGGGCTTGAGAACTTCGCTCATCATGTCTCTGGGGCATTACACAGTAATCTCTGAAAAAATGCATGCTAGATTAGCTCTGAGGGTATTTCTGATGACTGAAGGCACTGAGGATCTTCGCATTTACGTGGCTTGATGAAGACCAGCACCTCCCAGTCAGAGGTCCAGCACCCTGGGAGGGGTCAGGAACTTCAGAAAGCAACAGCAGCAGTGTAAATCTGCCAGAATATCTTAAAGGCAGAAAAACCCACAACCACATCTTTCCACAGGCACATTCAATCAGCTCTACTGGTTCCATGACAAGGCAAGTTCTTACTTCCTACATCTCAGCTTTCCATTGCTGCCTCATGCTGCATTTGTAGCACGTGCTACCATTAGTAGTGGCAGTATGTGGGCAGCTCTGGGGACACATCCCCATCAGCATCCACAGTCTCAGAGCCTTCAATTTCACTCAATTCCTCATTTATTCTCTCCCTCAGCCAGAAGAACTCTGTATGACCTGCAGCATCTCTGCATCCTCACTGCTGCTGTGTTGTAAAGGTGGGTGACTAAAGAGAGGTCACCACACAAACTCTGGTAGAGGAACAGCTGACCATGAGGTGGTAGATGCCAGAGATGCCATGGTGCTTTTATGGTTTCTCCAATTAATACTATAAAATGCACAGCATTACACAGTTTAAGTGTGTAATTAAACTAAAGGAACTGCTTCCTGCTGAAAAGCCCTAATAAATAATGTAACTTAGAATCATCGAATGGCCTGGGTGGGAAGGGACATTAAAGCTCAACTCTTCCACCCTTAGAATTCCTTCCTCAGATTTAAGCTAAATCTCCCTCCTTCATCTTAAGGCCATTCCCCCTCATAGACATAACTGAAGCATAATTGTTGCACCATCATCCCATAGAAAAGTGACAATTCTATTTTGCTGGTAAAAGCTGCCATAACTATTATTCTAAAAGCTGTGCAATTTTACTATGAGACCATATCAATTAGAGGTGGAGTACATCAACTCTACCTTCTTAACTGCCTTCTAACCAGTGCAATAATCCACCCCAGGGGAGTTTACTATACATTTAATAGTAGATTTACTCAATATTCTACAAACAGACACTGAAAACTTCAGAAAAATTATGCCATTTATCCTGTTTCTACTGATGTTTCTTCTGTCCCATGCCACAGAAACATTTTGACAAATACAAGAATATTTTATAAAGATGAATAAAAGCAATGAACTACAAAACAGTCTTGTTTATGAGAACATCAACATATTATCCTCATTCTTTTGAATGAGAAAAAGCCACAGATCTGTCAGGTTAAGAACATCATCTTCACATTGACAGGAAAATAGATGTAGATGATTGAAAATTTATTTCCCCTATATTAAGAAATAAACCTCAGCACGGCAAAGTTCCTACAGAATAAAAAACCCTCGATGGCTATGAGAAGACAGGCAAAGAAGAGAAGACTGATGATACAGCTGCCTGCTGCCCCAAAAACGAGTGAGCACCTAAAAACCTTCATGACTTATTATGCACATAGCTGGGGCTCTGAGAGAGCACTCTGAGAGATATTACCTCCAGCCTGTCTCATTAATAGGTTAAATTCTGTTGTTGAAATTGTTTATGCTATGTTTCACCTCTTTCCAGCCAGCTGAACAATGCCCTGTTAGAACACAGAATGAGAAGTGCGAGGTTTCGAGTCTGGGACAATCCTTGGCGAGCACATTTAAACTTAACATGAACCTGGGTGCAGTTTAAAAGTCAGGGGATGAGGTGACAATAGAAAGGTTGTTATGGGAAGCACAGGAACTGCTGAGAGAGGATACAACCCCACCTTCCCACTTAAGAATCAGATACAAAAGAACCATCAAAACTAACACGGGAAGAGCTATGACAGCAACCACTTCACATCACATTCCGTGGGCAGATGACACAAACCCCACACATGCAAAACACTAAAATACACAGGCAAGTTCAGTGAGATCAAACTTCTTTTCTCACAGTCTCCAAAGCCATTCTAACATTATTCTGAGCATCACACCATTCATGGTGACAGTGTTCATTGTGGGTTTTTGACACAGGAAGCTCCTCCAGAAGAGGTTCAAAGACCATTTATCAGCAACATACCCTAATGCTACCTATAAACATACATACATATATATATATATATATATATATATATATATATATATAGTTTGTTCACTCCATCCTTCTGTACACGCTGATATTCATAGGTAAATGAATATCATAACTATTGTCAAGGTAAAAACTGAAAATAAATTGAGAGTGTTACACTGAATCCCAGATTTCTGCACCTGGGTTTGATTCCTGACTGTCAGTGGTTGTACAAGGAAAATCAAGTTTAATTGTCAGTGTATAGTCATATCAGTGGCATTATCACTGAAATTATGGATGCCTGATTTTCAGAAATAAAATCATTTACTGGCAGATCTTCAGACACCAAAGAAATCTGAATTTAACCAAGACACTGATTAACACTTCCAGCACAGTAATTATGTACATGGGCCTGTATTAAGATCTGCCTGCAGATTCCCAGGTATCTCCTTATGCTGAATTTTCATTTAAAAATATTTCCAATATTTTCCTTTCCAGCAGCTTTGCTCACCCTTTAGTTACTGCACAGCCTCAGGTGACTTGAGCAGGGTCAGACCAATACCCCCATGTTCCCATCTGCAATGATTCCTGACATTTTAATTGATATTTACATCTGTATTAACTTTATACATTTAGAAATAAATAAAGTGCAGCTCCTCACCCCTCATATAGCCATCCAGACACATAAAAAGAATTGCAGAGTTGTATTTATGGGTATACACTAAGTCTTAATAACTAAAATAACTAATTGTTCCCAATAATTTCCTCTGGCATGCAGCAGTAGTACTTCTTGCAATCCACTTTATTCATCTGCAGTAATTCATGCCATTCAGAAGACCAGGATTTAAAAATAGTATTTAAACAAGGTTGAGGATAACAACTAAAAGGTGCCCACAAGAGACATATTTAAATGCCTACCAAATATATTTACGAAAGTCAACAGCGAAGTTTTATTTGTCAATTCTGCATTTTAAAGCTATTGTCTCAATTAGGCCAAAAAGGAGGATACTGCTTAAGACTGCAAGTCTCTGCCTGCATTCATTTATTGTTCAGTTCACAGTCTCTGAATACAACACAATCCTCCAACGGAGTCAGCTTTCATAATTCAGCAGTACAAAGTCTGCAAACACATGTAACCTAGATCCATATTTCACAGTGACAGCATATGATAGCAGAATGTGAAGTATTAATGCTAGTGTCACTACAGTCCTACACTCTACTGCACTTTAAGAGAAAGCAGCTGCTGAGATGAAATGTGTGCCAACTGTCTGAAGACAGAAACATAAGAAACATTCCTTCTGTTACAAAGGGAGAGACACACACAAACAGACTTTCTTTTAGACTCAACAAGCACAAAGTTTCTTACTTTTGCCTTTTACGTTTCTATTTCAGAGCCGCTCGCGCACTGCGGGAGAGACGCGCCTGGGTGGGAGTCCCGGCCTGGGCACAGAGCAGCTCCTGAGGCACTGCAGGGCTGGGTGAGGGTGATGCATCTCTACAGGGAACTGCTGGAATGCTGACACCAATCTGGCAGGATTCTCCAGAATCAGTCACAGAATCATGGAATCACGGAACCATTTAGGTTGGAAAAGCCCTCTATGATCATCGAGTGCAACCATTCTCCCAGCAATGCCAAGTCCCCACAGGGCTTTTAAATCCCTCCAGGGATGAGGACTCTACCACCTCTGGGCAGCCCATGCCAGGGCTGGACAGCCCTTTTGGTGAAGAATTTTTCCCTAATATCCAACCTAAACCTTTTCTGATGCAACTTGATTGTGTTCCCTCTCATTGTGTCACTCATTACCTGAGGGAAGAGCCCAACCCCTGCCTGGCTGTCAGGGAGTTGTAGAGAGTGATGAAGTCTCCCCTGAATCTCCTTTCCCCCAGCAGCTCCCTCAGCGACTCCTCATATACCCAAAAAAACCCAATTCCCACCAAATTCCCGATGAGATATGAGATAGAAACATCCAGAATGCTGGTTAGAGATGCTTTAGGACTTCCCAGGAATGCCATAGCAGCTTTTCAATAACCAAAGCAGTGAAAGAGTCTCCTGCCTGCAAACATCTTTATCCTCAACCATCCTTGTGTTGTGCACCTGCTACTGAGACTTAATTGGACTAAGGGACATGCTACGGAATTGTAAATTGAATTAATAAGGTGCGCTTTTTAAATCTCTTCTGTACATAGAGAGCAGTGGAGAACTTGCTCTCCTTGATTTGTGTCTAGTCCTGGAGCAACACCACCAAATGATCTCCCACACAGTGTATCACCACCTTTTACACCCAGTGCTGCAATAAGAGTGTGACATAATCTGAAACGTTCGGCCATAATTCACTGAAAAACTACTACAACCTCATTGACCTCCTTATCAAACAATTTATTGTGCATTTACAGACTGGACAATGAAATAGAAGAGGTAAGGTATTAATGGTGACACTATTTGGCAAGCTCATAGCACAGTTCATTCAAAAGGCAATTTTAAAATTGAATGAAGAGGTTTGACTAGGCAATAAAAACAGCCACAATGCCAGTGAACAGTACTTAGGAGGAAAGCCTCTAATTATCCTATTTATAAATCAACAGCAATTTTACTGATGACTTCTTCTCAAACTTGATTAAAATAACTTCAAAAAATTAAAAAATAATCAGATCATATTTATTTTATTAAATTATTATTTTAAAGCGTTATTGATTCCCTTCATAAATGAAAATGATAAAAACTTGAGGACAAGAATGAGACAACATTTTTTAAGAGAAACATTTGTACAACACTCTGCAACATAATTATAGTGCTGCCCTTGGGGAAGGGGATTTTATTTTATAATGAGAATGTTTACACTGTTATGGGGTTCAATCTATCTGGGAGGGAAGGTTAAACTTCTTTCCATTAAAGACAGGCTTATAATGAAAAGCTCTGAAAGGAGAATGGAGTCTAATATAGTAGATGTAATGGCCTATTAAATGATTCACACACACAAAATGAATCAAATTCATTGTATCTTACTGCTCTTTTATGACAAAATTGTTGAAAAAATAAAACTATTGTCAAGATAATTGCATATTACATATACTGTATTACTGTAACTACTATTCTTATTGGGTGACCCAGAGTCTACATTTTAGGGACGTTAATAGGACATTACATTTTAAATACTTTATAGTATTGGAATGTTGCACAGAAATCCCACTTTCACTCTGAAGGCAAAAATCAATTCAGACTTTAAGTCATGCTGCAATTCTGCATCATTCTTTTTCAATTAAGTTTTTGCATACATTCTTTATGATGTCATTTCTACATTCCTGCAACAGATGTTTGTTTATATCCCAATTTACCCAAATGCTGCCATACTAGTCCCTGAATGTAACCTCTACAACCAGCTTGTGTTTCCAAAAACACAGTACAAGAAATGTTTCCTTAAACTTGTCCCCTCAATCTACTGCTAAAAATCACCACCTCTGATCATCACACAGTAATGGACATTGCTCTTACAGGAGCTTGAATGCATCAAAAATACAAGAAGAAATTAAATAAAAAGTCATGGTACACCTCTAAAAAAATAAATTATATATAAGCAAGTCATAAAGTAAGAAACATTTGGGATTTGCATGAAGGACTAAAATTCTTACATGAGAACTATAATACAATATTTTGGCCTACTACTAAGAGCTATGCAATAATAATGACTGTTCATTAAGGAGCTGGTCTTGCAAATACACAGGCAGACTGACAAAATCTACATGAATGCAGCCAGTCACCCACAGAACTGTCCATATGTGCTCAGGAACACTTATATTAAACATCAGAAACCTTGGGTTATTATCTTTTTTGCTAATAAATGCTTCTAAAATACAGGGCGCATTATTTTCACATGCTGGAAACTACCAGGATGTACCTGGTATTATTATAATGCAAGTGAAAGCACAAATAATACAGGAATGAGAATTTTTTGGGCACTTTCACCCACTTTTACCCAGTAAATAAAAACACAATCAGCAGGGTCAGAGTGATTCCTGTTCCAGACTAGTGGATAAAACTTGGGATACCACAGACAGTAAAAAATTCAAATTTCCAAAGTTTATAGAAGACTTTGCAGGTATTCCAAGACCTTTAAAATACCTCAGAATCTCAAATAATTTCAACTGAGTTGAATAAAAAATAAGCTAGAAATTCTAAAGTCACCTGGTGGTATTTAGCTTTCTCATGGGAGGACAACCCTGTAGAAGTAGATCCTTATGTATTAATGAATAAAGGACTTAAGCATTTAAGCAAGGTTCACACTCTTTTCTGAGCCTTCTCCAATATTAAGAATATTTCAACATGCTTGTTATTATTTTTTATATAGGGGGAGAAGTTTAATTGCTTCTATCCAGCTTCACTGGAGAACCTGCTGAGTGGGGCTTAAAAGTCCAACAATTCTCATCTGAAACTGGCTATGGAAAGTGGCACATTTTAAATACTTCCTAGGCTAACCAAACTTGATGCATTTTTTTCATATAACTTAAAGCCAGTCTAAAGTCTATTTCACAGTGCAAGACCATTTTTTTAAAGCTTTTAACATAAAAAATTGAGGCAAGAAAAAATATAATTCAAAAATATTTTAATTACAGGAAGGTAGGTGAAAATTTTCAGTTTTGTGTTGCTATTACTAGAATTCAAGGTAACATAAATAATCCAGATTTTACAATCTCAAGTGAGATTATTTCTCCTGCAGGACACATCCTCCTCCAGAAGGCAAGTTCCAAAGCACCAGACAAATGCTACTAAACATAACCGCAATAAAGCAAATTAATCATTCGCATCTCAAGGAAGCCAGCATAAGAATGTAAGAAATTAAACCAGAGCATTTTCAGGAAGAAAAGTGGTGGAATAAATAGCAATTGAGCAACCTGGTGCAGTGGCAGGTGTGGCAGGGGGATGAAATGAGATGATCTTTTAAATGCCTTTCAACCCAAACCATTCTGTGGTTCCATGAACTCCCCCTGCTTATAAGATACCTTGAGAAGAACAAGTCCTACCCATGAATAAGATTCTTTCCCATTAAAATTAACAAAGTAATCACCCACATCTTTGTGATACATAAAGAGATGGAGAAATCACCAATGTAGAAGGTGGGAAAACATGAATAAAAAATTGAACAGATTGTTGAGGCCAAAATTCATCTCTTTTACAAAGGTTCAGTCAGGACTGGAGTGAGAAATCTGAAAGGCAGCTCAATCGACAGAGAATATGAAACAGAGAAATCAGCCCATTAAATAACTGGACTCCTAATTTACCACAGAGGAGCCACTCCAAGACAGTTCCTAGTGGTGATTAATGTCAGACAAGGTAGATTGACTTGGAAGGATGCTCTGAGTAGTTTCACATTGCAAGACTACAGGCCTCAGCTACTCTTCCTGGAGTGAAATAATGCCAATAACAGACATTATCCAGCAGATACTTTTCAACTGAGGAACTCAGGGCTGTGTGTATGTCCTCAGAACATATGTACACAGAATGTATACTCATTCAACGACCTCTAGCAGAGAAGGTTCACCAAATCAGCCACTTATTTTCTCCTTCTCCTCGTATCTGCTTCCAAAACCTTCCATCTCTCTTTATTACAACTTCATTACCTCAATTTCAGGCATCCCCATTACTGCACTGGAATAATGCTGACACACCAAACTTGTTTATTGGTTGCCCACAGCTATGCAGGAGGATGAGCTGCACATCCTCCCCAGTCACTGTGTTTGAGTGTCTCCACTTCCCCAACAACTGCTCTGTGGATACTTTGATTTTCTACATGAACAGGAGCATCATGCCAATTCAAAAAAGGTTAAAAGAGAGATAAGTAAATGCCAGAGTTTAGACCGCTGAAGACACTGAAGTGTTCAAGTCAAATTTCATATATCCAAACAAAGCATCTTCATCATTGTGAGGCATCCTCCTAGTTAGCATTCACTTTAGGAATTCCAAGTTAACAAATGCTCTCCATTTTTTCCTCAAGGAAAATCCATTTGTTTTCTTTATAGTAGGTCTTTTAAAAGGGAGTCATAACTGATGGATTACAACATGTTCCTACCTTTTCAATCTGAATTTCATAAGAATAAAATAAACCACAAATGAAAGTGCTTGTACCAGGCACGTTGAACCTTTCTTCTTCTATTAGCATATCAGTCTGCAATCATAACTAGATCAATAGCAAAGATATCTGCTTAAAAGAGCACCATGCTTTCTTTTGTCAGAAATTCATTACTTTTTATTAGGGTCATTGCTTGAAAACTTCAAAACACCATATGGACCTAATTGTGGTTTATTTTGGCAAAAAGGAAGACACTGTAGAACAATTGAGGCATTACATTCTACAATTCCATTACTTTCATCCCTCTCTGTTTTATTACTGTGTCATTAAAGGCAACTTGAGTGAGCGAAGAATTATAGTGTCATGTGTACGGGCTAGTAGATTAATAACAAAACACACTCAAGTTTAAAGGTATCTAACAGCTGTTTTCATTATTTTGTGTAAATACGCTTGAAGCATATCTATCTGATTAGTGGATAGAGTGCTCTTCTCTGTCACATGCCATGGGCACTGCTATGTGCAAGTAATCAAAGTGCTCAGAAAATGAGTTTACATTGTTCACTGCTGAAATACACAAATGTCAGAAAGTGACTGCGCATCAAAGCTTAGGCAAATCAGCTGCTGCAAACAAACAGACTCCAATGCACATCGCAGCTTTAAACATTCCTCTGCAGCACAATGAGTGAACAGGACTTATTGCCAGCCCAAATGAAGTGATGCTCGTGGAATAATAAGTCGCCAACGTATAGATGTGTTGGCAAGTCCAGCACTGGGTACCACAGAAAAGAGCTCAGCTGCTTCCAGGACCACAGATACAATGGTTTACCACCATAAATATGTCCTGATATCAGGCAACTTTGTGGATCACACACAAGGTCTCACTAGAAAACAAAAAAAAAAAAAAAAAAAAATTTATCATTTAGTATTTCTAAATATTTTTTTTAATTTTTCATCGTGACTCTTTTACCAGGAACCCTGTCAGCTGATCCCTCCATTTATTGGCAACAAAAAGACAACAAGTTTAGGCACAAAAAAAGGGTGCAATCCTCTCTTTTCCATATATAGTCACATCACTCAAGATGGATAATTCAAACTCAGATGGCAGATAACACAAGTGAACTCTGAATCCAAGAGACGTGCGATGAAGTCTGAGGAAGAACGGATAAAATTTCAGTCACTGAAAGGAATTACTGCATAAAAAGCTCTTCTTTCTGTCCTCCATTTGCTCCTAGCACAGACTGAGGCAGTTTTAGTATTAAAACTGCTCTACACAAGGATGAAAGTGAAAGAGCCCTACAGACTCATCAAAATAAGAAAGTTAAAATAAACTCATTCTGACTCCAATGAGCTCAATGGAATAATTTTATCCAAATGCTTCAGTGAGCAAAAGTAAACTGAGGCAAAACAGAGAAGGATGCTTAGAGAGCCACAAAGACTCAAACATTTTGCCTGGCAATGGTTTTTACTGGGGCACGTCTCACCTAATGCTTTCCCAAATCCCTGTGGTTGTCAACCCTTTGGCACCACTTCTACTTGTCTTCTGAGGGAAGTCCAGGCTTCCAAAAACAACAACATCCATGATTTTGTTGACATCCCACCCCATTAAGAGTTCCAGGCCAGGCTGGATGAGGCTTGGAGCAACCTGGTCTAGTGGAAGATGTTCCTGTCCATGGCAGGGGGTTGGAACCAGATGGTCTTTAAGGCCTCCGTCAACCCAAACCATTCCAGGATTTTATGATCCTAAGAGCGATGCCTCAAAAACTCCCTTGTTGCAAAGGCAAGAGGAGGCACAAAAAGCACTGGCCAGGATGTGGTTTTCTTCAAAAGCACTAAAACGTCCAGATGAACCTAGTACAGTCAGACAAAAACATTCCCCTCACTTCTTTTCCCTTCCCACAATGGTCATTAGGACTCCAACCAATAAAAATTCAGCCCATCCCAAACACAGTCAGAGGCTGGACAGACCAGCTGGATGAACCTTGCTGGACACTGCTCATTAAGGAAACACGCGATTAATGATCTACAAGACCAACACTGTGCAGAACACAGAACAGGCTGGGCTCTTGTAGAGATGCTGAGAACTCAGGATCTCCTTCATGGACCAGTTCAGGTCTCAAGACTGAAGTCACCAAGTGACCAACTCATCATCCATCTTTTTTCACCTTTATTTTGGGGATATCATCATAACAAACATCTGCAGCTGCTTGGCACTACTCCTATATTGTTTAACCAAGCATTCTATGAATTTATCAAACTTGCATTTCAATAGTGTTTCAGCAGTCATTTCACAACTAAGTGTGTCTCTGGAAAATAAAAATCAAACCAAGCAACCACCCTCCACACCCATTTTTTCACTTCCAGTCATTTAATAATGACCAATTTATACCTAGTGGATGTTGTAAGGATTATCCTGAAACTTAAATAATTCCTCCTCTTTCATGGCATTTATCCTCTGACTGTATTTATAAAGATTAACATATATCCCCTTCTCAACCTTTATTTTGCTAGGACAAGTGAACCATACTCTTTTAATCTGCTCTCATAATACAGATTCCCTAATCATCCTAGCAGCAATTCTCTACACCTGTTTCACAGTTTAAATTAATCTGTCTTGAGCACGGGTGACCAGAACAACATACATTTTTTTTTTCAGTGCTTTACACAGACAAATCAATCTGTACATTTAAAATATCTTTTCTATGGTATATGAGATTCAAATACACTTAAAAAAATATAAAAGATATAGATATGGTACAGTGCAGCTATTTAGCTACACTAAATGTCAGCACATTTGCGGCAATACCTGCACAGCCACAAAGACTGGTCCACTTTTAGCACATCAAAGTGACCAAGGGAAGGAAGATCTGCCTGTTTCTCTATTTAACACCTGTGAGAACCATCAGCTGCAGATGGAAAATGTTTAAGAGTTCAAAGGAGAACATGGCTGTGAATAGCTTGGGGGTTTTTTGAGTGTCAGAGTCATAGAACTGAAGATGCAATCCTGTTGCAGAACATTCATGGTAAGTACTCTGCCACGAAGAGGGGAACACACCTAAAACCAAATCCATCCTGGAGAAATTAAATCTGAGGCTCTTCAACTGCTGCAGAACCAGCAGTAAGAGACCTGTGGCTTCCAGACAAAAAGAGCTGATAAGGAAGCACAGGTGGAAAGATGAGGGTTCTGGTGGTGAGACATCACACACCACTAAGATAATCTAAAGTCTCTTCCAGCCCAAGGCTTTCCATGATTCTATGGAATCATTACTCCCATGGCTGCTTGGGTAGCAATGAAAATAGAGAGGATGTGGTCTGATGATGAGTCCAGTGTTGTGTGGGGGAAAGAAATACATACAGCAGGTCATGGATGGACAAAGCCCAGCTTTCTGCAAACCTGACCTGAGCACTGCTAAGGAGCCATCTTAAAGGAAAATGGCACCATTTTATGAGGAATCCGCTCTAAAATTTACCACAGACTGGATGATTCAACTTAATACCTAATTCCTTCTTCCTGGCTGTTGTTACTGCCTGTAACTTTCTTTGAAAATAATGAACTGAACATAATGGTACCTTGTTTTGTACCAAAACCACTCTGCAGCAGGTAAGTATTTCTCAACAAAAAATGTCCCACTACTAAAATAGGTAATCTAATCCCAAGAGCTTTCTTTCCTGCATACTTGAGGAAAACCTGGAGCTGTTGGCACAATTCTAAAGGAAGCCACGAAGATGCCTCAAGGGCTGGAGCCCCTCTGCTATGTTATGGACAGACTGAAAAAGCTGGGAGTGTTCAGCCTTGGGAAGGGATGGATCCAGGGAGAATTAAGAGCCCTTTAAAGTGCTTAAAGGGGCTCCAAGAGAGCTGGAGAGGCACTTTGGACAAAGGCATGGAGTGACAGGACAGGCAGAATGGCTTCAAACTGGCAGGGATAGGTGGGATATTGGGAAGGAATTGTTCCCTGTGAGGGTGGGCAGGCCCTGGCACAGGGTGCCCAGAGAAGCCTCTGGATCCCTGGAGGTGTCCAAGGCCAGGCTGGACAGGGCTTGGAGCAGCCTGGGATACTGGAATGTGTCCTTGCCCATGGCAGGAGTAGAACAAGATGATCTTTCAGGCTCCTTCCAACTCAAACCATTCTAAGGAAAGAGGCTGGGAAAACAGTCCTGGACTTGGATCTCCCACAGTTCTTCCACAAAGCATCCCTATGAGTTGGTGTTTGTAAGCCCAGGACTGATGAAACCTCATTACCATTTAGAGATGCATCTTTTCCATAGTAAAGCAGAACTGCCTCCTACCTTAAAAGCACTTTTGGCACATTTACGTTGGGATTTTCATATTTTTAAATGTATGCTATCTGAATTATTTAAAGGGAAGAAGAGGAGGATTATTTCATCTGGGAGTCACAACTGAGCAGGGGGAATGTCCAAAATATAAAATATTAAGTATTTGCAAATGCAAAAAAAAAAAGAAAAAAACAAAACAAAAAACAAACAAATAAAAAAACCACAGAAAAAAACCCTAACTAGATTAAAACACTCCTTGAGCAACAAAGAAATTATCTGTGATTTGGCAAAATTAAAAATCATTTAACTTCATCCCATTTGGTTATGTATAAATAAAACATCTGCATTAAGTTGTTCTTACACATTACATAAAGGTCATCTCCATAGGACTGGAGAGCTATGCTCCGAGTTTCCTCTCCAATATGTGATTTTATGTATTCCATCCTGCAATTTTGTTCTCTTATTCTCTATAATTTCTATAGAACATCTTCATATCTTCCCCACTGACACTTCCATCTGACGGTACCTCTGACTGTAACTGGAATGGGTTGTCTGCAATCTTGCACACAACAGTGCTTGAAGCAGATCCAACACACATAAAGTTTCAGTCTCACATTTAATAACAATTTGCAAGGCAATCTATTCCACCACTCTTTTAAAAGGTGCTGTTTGTTTGGGTTTTGGTTGGTTTAGCTTTTTTCTCCCCAAACTAATGCTGTATTCGAGATGAAAGGTGGCTTTCTCTAAAGGTACTGCCATTCCCCTACAACTGGGAACACAGGTCCTTTCATCCTTTCAAAACTGATTTTTGACATTTTATATTCTTAGTGAAGAATCTCTAAAAACTCACATCTCCCTTCCTATTCTTTACATTTTCTGCAAAATTTTTAGCACATGACCTGTTTTCTTTTATACTATATTGCAAGTACGCAGCATATTTAAACAATAAGGTTCTGTCATTGCCTCATGTAGCAACTGAGAAAATAAGATGCCCAACACGACTGCCTCCCTCTCTGTTACAATCCTGTAAGCATGAAATCCCTTTAAAGGAAAAAAAAAATCCACCTTCACTTCCATGCAATATTCATGAATTTCATAATAAAAAAATATGAAATTGTTCAAACATTGAAGGGCAGTATTTTGAAATGCAAAATCCAGTGGGGACAGCCTTGTGTATAAAAACCATCTTTCACACATGCAAATGATTTAAGTTCCTATGGATTGAAAGGGACCTGGACACAGTCAGACCACTCAATACCCAGAGTTAGTTTTGTGCCACCTTTTTCTACCCCTGTTAACAGTGTATTCCCACCAAAAGTCCTCAGTCCCCCCCGAGTGCAGGTAAAAGGAGGGTATTTAATACTTTGCAGGATTCTACCATTAAGCAACAGCTTTTTTCCAGTTTGAATAAAAGAAAAAAAACCAACCAAACAAACCCACAGCTTTATTTTAAGTCTGCTGTGACAATTTTAACCAATTAAATTTAAATTTTACTGATTGTTATGACAACAATTTGATGCAAACTCTGAAAGCATTTCATGTCTGAACCATCCTGAAGGGGAATGATATTTAACTCAATCCCAGCATTCAGGAGAAAGACTCTGTTGTGAACGGAGAAGAAAAGACACAGAGAAAACTGAGGTAGGAAGGTGAAGAAACCCCCACAAGGACTTGTGTTTATGATGCTTTAAAAAAGGTAACATATATTTATATTAAATCAATTAAAACTTCTACTAGTGTGGAAACTAAAGTAAAATGATTCTTTTTTAATTCAGAGTAAGTGCAGCTGCGTGAGTGTATTCCAGATGGAATCCCAGAAGACTGAGGAGCACCATCCATACCAGTTGCTGATGAAGGTGTGATTTTCAACCCTTCTCCCATGACATCCTTCAACTCCAAATGCCCACATTTATTACAGCAAGGTAGGCTATTCTCTTCCCAAGTTGCAGAGAAATTATTATGCATGGAAGTGCATAATAATCCAGTCCAGTCGTGACTCTACCACTGACTTCCCACATGAATATGCAGGAATCAATTAAACCTCTGAATGCATCCATTTCCTCCTTGAGTAGTAATGATAATAATAATAATAGCTGCCCATTGTATAGGGCACTGCATGCAATATTTTTAATGCCTGCTAATGAAATGTGCTATTAATTATTAGGATGTGGTTTGTTTTTTGAAAGCCAAGCACCAGCACGTCTCAACTGTGTATTCAAAGTGACACAACTTGAATATTTCTGAAAAACTGCCTATGGGAAAGTGTTGTAGAAAATCCTCCTTAAAAAGAAAATGGTATTTAAATCAGCATGAGAACTTGTAGATCTCACCAGCCCTGCTGCAGAGAAATTTGTAGCTAAGGGGTTAATCAGATTAGATGGGAGTGGTTATAGGCTCAGTGCCACAGGTTTTGCCCTTTGTGCCTTCTCACATCCCAGACTTGGAAAATATGAGCTGTGATACTGAGAAAGGTAAGAAGCCAGCACAGCCCCATAGTGATAAATGAGTTTGCATCATCTGTCATTAGAACTTCCTGCCAACAGGGTCATTCCCTATTAAATTACCACTTGTCAATGTTTAAAATACTGATTGATAAATGACTGTGCCAAAACTGATAACACGACAGCTTTTATTTTCTAATATTCTTGGTTACCACATTCTGCTACTTCAAGATACAGATATAGTAGGGCTTTTTCCAAGTACTTTAGTGAAAGACAATTTAATCTAATACAAAACTAACAGGTACTGTATAACGATTGGTCCTGATATATACATTACATACTATTCTTCTTGCCAAAATAAACCTACTGGTGATTTAGCGATACGGGTAGATCCAAGTTTCACATTTCATCAAATGCTAGTAATCTGTTTTATCAATATAAACTGCATTTTAATGAAAAAATTCTTTTCTTCAGTACACTTCACTTTTAATTCCCCAGAGTACGATAATTCGTTCACGCTGTAGAACAAGAATGTTTTACAAGACCTTAACTCTCCAGAGAAATTTCTCTGTAAATACAAAAAGCAAATTTTATGGGAATGTGTTGTATGCAACATGAGCAGTACCCAACATAATAAAAAAGTGGGTTGCACAGAGAATTCTGCTTAAATATCCTAGTGAGCTATTGTGAGCCTAAATGGCTATTATGATAGCATTTAGAGGAGTACCTATACGACAGATAAAAGAGAGTCAGTAAAACTATTTTAGTCCCTGAATAGATAAAAAAGAAATTACTTTTTAGCAAGTTTTGCAGAATGAATACATCCCAGCACACTCTTCAGCTAGGTCCTTCTCTAGGAGAGCATTCTCATTCTGATGCTGCTGGAGTGGTCTGGGGATAAAAATTTCGGGGATAAAACTGGCATGTTCTGCCTGGAAGACAAGGCTGGGGTAACAGCTCTTCCGTGATCCAGAGGGAGAATGGAAACTCCTACATTACCCAGGACAGCACAGGATGAGTGTGTGGAGGAAGCACCATGTGAGAAAACACCACTGGAAATGAAGGTGTCCTTCACTGAACCACCTAAACTCTCACTGCAGGTGCAGCTACCTGAGTTAGCACTAATCCCAGAGGGGCAGGAGGAACCACTCCACTGCAAACAGCTCCACAATGGAAAAATTCCACTTTTTTTCCCCTTTTGAGCCCACACTGCACATTCCTCCCAACAGGGGCTGTGTCCCAGATCCTGAGAGCATCCCTCATGCTCACTGTGTAACTCAGTGGGCCAACACCCATCTTCAAACCCCGCTTGCGGCAGGTGAGGAGGAAAGACATTCAGGGGAGCAATTTCCATCCCCCAGCTCTTCAGCAGCAAGCCCCAAGGTAGGAGCAGTCTATTGGCACTTTCTAATTATGCTAATGACCCATAAACCGTGGTGGCAGTGAGGCTGTGCCATTGGAGAGGGCACAGAGCACCACGGAGATGCCCGGGCCACCACCAAAGGCAGGAGGTACCCCCAGTACCAGAGTCACTGTCATTAGCACTCCACCTAAGCTAATACTTGCTATTTCACTGGAAGGCTAATTAGCCAAAAACTGCTCTCCTAAGCTAAATATGGCTTCCCACATGCAAGACACTCACTACAGCTCACATGGGTACCACTGCTGAGCAGCTTTCCCTGCAACACAGACACATCCCCAGTGCCCATCCATAGCTCTGGGCTCCTGTGAATTCAAGTCTCTCCTTGCTCATTGACATCTGCATTTTTCCAGTTAAGTTCAGCCCTGCAAACCTGATCTAAGTGATGCAATTAATTTATTTAATATTTTTTAGTTCCCCAAAACAGGCTCCTCCACACATTTTTCAGCACAAGAGATACTGTCAGTGTATTTTAAAAATTTCTGCTTTACTCAGGAACTCCCTTGACTGGCCCTAAAATACTCTCCAAATTGGCAAATTCTGCCTCTCTCACACTATAACTAAAAAATGTAAGTCCAAATGGTTGAAAATGTCCTGTTAACTGTACTAAGTTATAAAAGCAAATGAAGAAACAAGTCTAAAATCTTTAATTCTTCTTCAAAATGAGCAATGCAAATAGTACAAGATACTCACATACAAGTTCCACTTTAAAAAAAAAAAAGGCAGTTTTTATTTTCTGCTGTAATCCTCATACTCTCATGTTTCTTTTATATTATTCCACCTCAGTCCAATGTGAATTTTGAGCTCTTAGGAACCTTACTTCATTCTTGCTTATAAAAACATCTTCCTTTCCTACCACAGTGTGGTAACAATAAAGATATACTACAATCAGAGGAATAGTAATAATAACCAAAATCTAAATCGAAATTTTCATTGGAATGAATTCCAAGGAGTACCTAATCTGACCCTGCTTTGCAAACTGCCACTGACAATGTGGGCACAGATGGGATGAGAGAATTCCTATAAAACCATAGAATCATGGAATGCTTTGTGATGGATGGGGGCTTAAAGATCATCTAGTTCTGCCACAGGCAGACACTTCTTCCCCTAAACCAGGATAATGGTCCAGTGGATATCCAAGTACCAACAAAGACCTTGCAGAAGTTTCCAGAGGGCTCTGCTGGCATGTAGAGAAGTACCAAAGATAACATCAGTCAAAGGGGAATTTCTTCCCAAACCATCATTTTATAGTGCAAAAGTGGAAAAAGATTATATCAAAATAGACTCTATTGATTGTACAGTGAAAAAAAAATTGGATTTTATTTATGTTACAATAGAAAAGATACTAAAATGAAGTCAATGGCCAGGTAAGTGTGAATTACAATGTATTTAGCTCTGTGCTATAAATCCCCTGTCTGACACTCAGCACACATGGCAGAGCCACTGCTCTCCATCCCTTGCAATACCAATGCACTGTGCAGGGACAGCCTGAACTCAGAGGGGCTTTTGTCTTGAAGCTTAGAAATACTCTGATATTTATTCCCCTATCATATACTTCACCAGAATGGACAAAGAGCAGAATTCAAGGCAGAAATCATATGGGGTGGGTATACACAGAGCAGCCTTGGCACCACAGGACAGAATATGGAAGCCAGTCATTGTCAGAACCAGAAAACAGGAGGATTAGGTCAGTAAATATCTTATTCTGTCAAATCCTCAAATCCTTTCATCTTTTCTCATTGTCAGATAAGGACCACAGTCTGCTGGGTTTGCTCTGAGAACACCAACACGGGTCCTAATGACAAACATTTATTAAAAAAGATTCTTTATAAAAAAGCATCAACAACTTCCCCTCAGAAGTAGAAAAGCCCATTAGAGGCCCATTTGAAATATTTAAATACACACTACAAATTATAGTGGTGCCTCTCAGAGTATCCACAAGTGTTTCCTAGGATATCCTTCATCATTATACCTCCCCTCTTAAGTGATCATTTACTATGCTGCTTGTGCTGTTTGTGGCCATCACCTACAGTAATTACATTAAAAGGTAGATATTTTACAGGATTAGCTCCTGTGACATGATCCTTCATTACACTGGTTTTGATCAAGGCTCAGATGCATTTTATTTTGCCCTACAACTGCAATATTAATCTAAAATAATCTTAAAAAGCTCCCCATCACACATGTGAGGATGATTTCTCAGATCACCTCTCTCTCCCCAGTCCAAAGGTAGATTATGTTTCAGACAAGAACACACACTGAGACATTCACACGCAAAATTAAAGAGGTCAAAATAAAAAAATAAAAAAAACACCCTAGTTATTTTGCCTTCAGAATTTTTAAATATTTTCCCAACATCTCAGCAAAATTATGCATTTTAAAAAGACTGCAGGCACTGAAATGATTGTCAGTCATGCAAATAATCACTTACTTACACTGTATGAGTTTGGTTTGGATAAAGCAAATTACCATTTGAAAATAACTTGAAAAACACTCTGGGCTAAGAGCTTGCTTTATAAATTTTAGCTTGGCCACAATTTTTCTTAACCTTTTTCTCCTCAATCTCCATTCAGTCACTATACTCATACAATCCAAATTAAAAAACCAGCTTTGAATTGCCACAGGTGCATTCAACTTTATGTAAAATATGTAAGAAAAAGCAAATTTGGGCTGCAGCTGAAGGTCAAAACCCAAAGAACTTCAGAATCAGACAGAAGCAGCCTTTTCTTCAGATTTTTTCCTGTTGTCTTGATATTGGACTTTGTCTAAACACCTCAGACCTTATATCTAGAATTAGCTGTTGAATAAAATATATATTAGATATAATAGAGCTGACATGAATTTTTGTTTGTAATCATTCTGCTCTGAAAGTTTTACTGTCACATAGTTGTTGATGAACACCTTAATCTTCAATCATCACTGCTGAAAAGAGGTTTCTGATATAATCCCAAGTGCAGCGACCACAATAAAAAGGGGAAGGTGTCCTGCCTTGTGAGATGGGATTTAACATGAGAGCAGGACTCTAAAAGAGCACACAGAGAGATGTGAGATCTTCCTGCTGTACCAGTGTAGGTAGCAGGCTCATGATTTTACCCACCTAATCACCTCCTGCTCTGGACAAACGAGCGCTGTGTGCATGATGACTTCAGCCTAATTTGTCAGATCTTGTCTGACCCCATCTGCCAGGGCTGACAAGTCCAAAAGAGCTGATGTAATATACGAGACAGGGTTATCATAACTTCATCTCCAAAACTAGGTCTGGGCCACATGATTCCTAAGGTATGCCAAAACCCCCAGAGCCTTTGGAATTGGCTCCACGTCAAATATGCTGAGCACCCACAGCATTCCCTGTGCTCAAAAGCTCTGGACTCTGGGAGGGAATAGCAGATACTCAAAGATATGCAGGTACTGAACTATGCTGCCATCCAGGCAGCCAAGTCCCTAAGAAACACTGGAGCACTTTAACCCACTTGTCAAAAACAGATGTTTAAAGATTTAACTTTAGACATTGATTGCTAAATGATTTGCATCAGTATTTTAGAATACAAAGTTTTCCAAGACACTGAAACTCAAACCTTGCAGTTTGAGTACATCAGTGAGTGCACAACCTCAGCTCCTGCACTAAAAATTTCTCTACCTCAAACTACCACATATATATATTTAGCCTTTGAAATAACGACAAGTACAGGCTGGTGAGGGACAAAGATCTCAAGTGTGGCCACAACTTATTATCAGATCAAAAGGCAGGCTCTTGCAAAGTCATTGCAGTGCTTCCCATCCTTATTTCAGCAAAAAAACGTACCCAGCATGGTGTTTGGGTTTAAGAGCATAATCAAATTGCAGAATCACACTCTATTTAGTGCTGGTCCCACTGAAGCAAAGTTCCTGTTCAGTGGGAGGAGAGTCCCTTATAACAGGAAAAACAATTGTGCCAGGTTTAATCAAAAGTGAAAAGGATCCTGTGAATGTTCCCTTGGAGCCACATAACCCACTGCTAATTTCAAGGCGGGCTCTGAACGAGGGCAATAAAAAACGTCCTTCAGAGTAACCGAGGAGGAGCGAGGAGCAGCTCCTGCTGCAGCAAATGCCAGCATCTGCAGCGCTGCTCCCTGCCACAGGAATGCTGCTGCCCACCTGGAAAGACACTCAGAGAGGGAGGGGAGGGATAAAGCAGCTCCTTGGCTGCAGGCTTATCACTGTCACTGTTCTCCAGCATTTCTGTCTCCTCCTTGTCCTCCCCTGCACAAATATGCACGGAGTTGAGGTGTTGGAACCCTGTTGGAACCTGGTTACTGAGAATTTTAGACTTTCTGTGCTAAGAAACATTGGCCCCCAAGAAAACAATACTTTTAATCTAAAACTGTAAAGAAAACTTCCAAAATTAAATAATAAAATTAAAAATGTAAGTGTGCAATTTAAATAAAAATGTGTCATATCACATAGTAAGAACCTTAGAATTTAAAGTTTGAAAATATTACAATATATTAATATTATAATAATATATTAATATTATAATAATATATTAATGTTATAATTAATATATCAATTATATTAATAGTTTCCCTTCCAATAATATGATATTATAATGCTAATATTATAATAGTAGTATATTATATTTAATATTATACAATATTATACAATATTAAATATTATTATATAATATATAATGCTATATTATATATATACTAATATGTAATAAAAACAAAATAAGTTTTAAAGCAAAAACTAATCCTTTTTCACCTTCTTCTTCATAAAGGTACGTAATATTATATAATTAAATTAAAAATCCACAAGTAGTTCATTATTAAGTTAAAAATAAAAATAATTTAGGTATCACTTTTTAATTAAAGAAATTGTCCTTAAAAAACCTTATAAGGAAAAAAAAATAGAACTCAATTTTTTATTTATTAAAATAAAATACTATAAAACTCACAGTTTAGAACATTGTAATATAAGTAAAAACTAAAAAACATCTAAATCCAAACAAAAAATACCATCTCGCACATTTAATCCCTAACAAAAAAAAACCCAAAAAACTCATCACCGAGGAGCAGGCAACTCCTGGAAGGCTGAAACAAGTGGGAAATCACTGAAACAAGTGGGAAATCACTCATCCTGAACGATGCAAGTTTGCACGACAGGCACTGAGGACAGGCTTGGCTGCCTCAATAGCCTCTGATTATTGAAATACATTTATCAATTAGGGGGTTTTGCATATTATCAAACTCATTCATTAATGATGCTTTAGCTGATTAGTTAGAACGTCACCATAAATACAGAGTTTTGACAGGCTGGAGGCAATTTATGACGTGGAAAATGTACTGACCTGCTCACATCAGGAAACCTGACTGGAAAATAAAGAACTTGGCACTTCGGTCTGATTATTTTTTCCAAATCCTTAGGTCTGTGGTCAGGAATCAGCTTCATAAATTTTCCAATGGATTTAAGAAAGGATTCCATATTAAAAGCAGAGTTGAACACCACAACATCAGCAACCAAACTGTAAAAAGTGGTGAAGATTAATGAATGTACTGCTGGCACAAAAGGCACAGGATTATTCTACAGGCAAAGGAAATAGGATACACATTCTCATAAACAAGCAAAAGGTGCAAGTGGATGCTAATTAAAATCAGGATTTTCACATGAATTAGGAGTATCACAAGTACCCTAATCAGAAATGTCTTAATTTCTCTCTATTCACCCTTTAAAAACATGTTTAACCTTTTTTAACTAATAATAAATTACTATTATTAATCTAAAGAAGGACATCTATTCTAGCTGTGGAGTTTTGTTCATAAAGTGGTAAGTATAGTGTTACTATCATCATCTCAGAAGCATTATAAACAGATAAGGCCCACTGTAATCTGACTTTTGTAGAATTTAAGTTGGAAGAAAATTAAAATTCCTCAGAAATATTTTTTATTGAAGGAAAACTTACCTTTGGTTAACCTACCTTCAACTGACCATGTGTGTCAGGCATCAGGACACTAAGGAAATGGATTGTTATTTAACCTATGCAAATGTAATCCTGATTAAGAGTATATTCTCTCTATATATAAATAAAATACATAGCATACAATATCCACCCCCCCTTAAAAAAAGTTTGAAAAGAAT
Source organism: Agelaius tricolor (assembly GCF_023055355.1). Classification (NCBI taxonomy): domain Eukaryota; kingdom Metazoa; phylum Chordata; class Aves; order Passeriformes; family Icteridae; genus Agelaius; species Agelaius tricolor. The sequence continues at coordinate 32,585,585 of NW_027269270.1, forward strand.
TGGCATATAAATTTAATGCATTATTTCCACTGCTGTGTTTTAAAATCAACCAGATCAATAATTTTAAGATGGAGTTCAATAACAATGCAGGTATTATTGCTCCACTCTTAGAGTCAGTCTGGAGAAAATAAGCAGCTATAAAAAACCTGAAGGATCTGGAAGTTTATCCTGGCAGTGCTGCCACAACCTGAGCTACACCAACACACAGAGCACTAACTGAGGTAAGAAATGCTTTATGGCCAGTTGGTTTTCTCAATATGTTATATATTGTAATACAGACCTACAAGTCAGAAGATACATTGAGGACATGTGTTCATAAGTCACTGGGCTGGTGAAAAGTATATTTGAGGTGAGAGGCTGTCATTCATCCTCTCTGCATCTTTCTGCTGTCTGGTCAAGAAAGAGAACTGACACTGCTCACCAAAGCAGCAGGAGTCAGTAGGAAAAGCAAAGAAACTCCAACATTAGAGAGAAATAATCCTTTTCAAGCTGGCTGCAGGAGCTGAAATGCTTTCTGGCATCTTACCCTCTTGCCCACCTATGGTTTTTAACCCGTTGGAAGCCTCAGTTTTGAACAGAAGTCATCTTTTCTGCACTGATTTACAGATGACACGAGGCAGGAACCTGACACATTTCTTTGCTGCTCTCTGACACACAGCAAAGGCTCCAACAACATCATCTCACCTTCTCTCATGCATGAACTCCTATCTGCCCTAGCTCCTTCCTGCAGGCTCTGCAAGCCAGGGGCAAATTAGAAAGATTAACTCCTTAGAAACATCAGAATTCTGATTTTTTTAATGATCCAAAGCACCAACCTGAAGGTTCAAAGTGCTCTAATTTTTTACACTCTGTGTAAAAGGGGAAAGGTACATTTTCCCCATTTCTAACATATTTGGAAGATGAAAAGATGGCATCTCTTTGCAGATGACCACTGGAGTGTGAACAATAATACAGAGGACACGGCTCCAATTTTCTCTTAAATTGGGGTTTCAGCAGAACAGAAATGGGAGATAAATATTATGTAACTACATGAAGAATATAATGGAGGCTGAAAAGGACAGAATGGAGCATCTCTTCCCCCATCCCTGGAAGCATCCAAAGCCAGGCTGGATGGGCATGGAGAAACCTGGTCTAGTGGAAGGTGCCCCTGCTCATGGCAGGGGGTGGTATGAGATGGGCTTGAGAGTCCTTTCCAACCCAAACCAAATTCTACGATCTTCAAAAATCATCTTTATTTATCTAATAAGAGAAGATACTTAAAATGCATATTTTGAGGAAAAACGTTTGTCAGTTTACAACAGATGTATGAAAAATAACTGCCACAAAAAAGCAAAATATATATACAAAAAAAATATTCCTTTCCTAGTGCCAGAAAACACTTCCTTTTGTTAGAACATCTGAAAATGGCTGCTACTGTTTTCAAAAGATTTTTCACTCCACTTTCCCATCTTTACAGCTCAGTAAGTGAAACATGTTGCAAACACTGTGGCAGAGGCAGCTGCAGAATGGCCAGAGCGTACACAGATCATTAATTGAGAAATTTCAACATAACTGCCTTAGATTATAAAGATGCAAAAGCTTAACTTGCACCTTAAAATGCTCAAACCCTATTCTTTATAATTCTTCCACCGAGAGAGGTGAGAAAGATCATGGAAATGAATTTATTTCAGTTGAAAACAAGTGAGTTTTGCTGTTTTGCTTAGGTCTGTGCAGTGCCTAACCACAAAGCTTTTCAGTGGTGCTGTTATTAACTTCTTTCATTAACTCAGATTCGAGAAATACATTTGTTTTTAGCAACAATAAAGGACCACAGCCTTTAAAACGTCTGGGTATTTTAGCACTGCACAATTTCTGAATACTAGATGAAAGAAATATAAGGATTTATCTGGTATGTTTACTGCCCTCTCTTCACAGGAAAAGTGCTGCAGTACATTTTAATTTCTGTTTATTTCCCTAAAACCCTCTCCATAATTTCAGCTGGATGCAGTAAAAGCTATGGCCAAGCACGAGCTGAGTAGCTGCAGCTTTGTGAAGCATCCATGAAACAAAGCACCACTTTCAGCCAAGGCACAGGTCAGAAATCCAACCAACAATGGCTACACCACGGCAGCATTGGTGGACTTTATACAATAAATTGAGATGATTTTTTAGAGCAAAGTGGTTCAGCCACACTGATTTTATCAAGCTCTCCTCAGAACTCTGCTGGTACCTCAGTTTGGTACCGGCTCATCCTTTATAGAATCACAGAATAACCTGGGTTGGAAGGGCTCTAAAAGCTCAACCAGTGCCACCCCCTGCCATGGGATATCTTCCTCTATCTCAGGTTGCTCCAAGCCTCATCCAATCTGGCCTTGGACACTGCCAGGGATGCAGGGCCAGCCACAGCTTCTCTGGGCAACCTGTGCCAGGGCCTCACTGCCTTAACAGGGAAGAGTTTCTTCCCAATATCCCATCTAAACCTACTCTCTTTCCACTTGAGGTTGATCCCCCATTGCCTGCCACCACATGGTCTTGTAAAACATTAATACAAAATAATTAATGCCAAAAAAAAATCAATACAAAATAAAAATAGAAAAATAATTAATACAAAAAAAAGGTATAAGGACTCCTCAGGGTTACAATGCTGTAGACAGAAGGACACCTTAAATAACGAGGAGCAGTGCGAGCCACACCTACCATGAAAGAATTTGGTTGTATCCATACTGAAAATCCCTTTCCTGGCATTTCTGGACAGGATATGCCAATTGGTTCTCATGGAAGTAGAGGACCTTTTTCAATTTGCCAAGGTCAGGGCGGAGGGCGGCGAGTTCAGCCAGGTTAAGCACCGAGCTTGCAAAGAGGATCCTGGAAAACAAGGAGAGCAGTGTTTACTGCCAGCGAGTGTGCTCGCAGGGGTCACCCCTTCCCCTGCTCCCCACTCCCTCCCCCCCAAGAAAAACATAACCCCTATAGGGACACATCAATAGCTAAGCCTTAATACCATGTAGCAGCATTCGAAGTTTTGATCTCTTAAAAAGCAGCTGCTAAGAACCCAACTAGAAAAGCGCCGAATCTCATCGGTCTTCCCAGCTCAGTTACAGAGAGATGCAAAATAATAAAAAAAAAAATATAAAAAAAAAAAAAAGCTGGATGGATTTTATTGAAAAAGGCAAGAAAAGCTGTATCTGAAGGACAAATGGAACAAAGATAAGGCTGGCTAGGGAATACTTTGCTTGCCAGTTTCATTACACTTTACTTCTTTATGCAACCAACTACTGAAATTCAATATATGAGCAGGAATGGCACATGTTCATGTTATGACATAAACCCTTTTGATTTATGCACTGCACTTATCTAGTACGGTCTGCTTTTCTTTTTTTTTTTTTTTTCCCACCCCTTTTCTGCTTTATTTTCACATTTTTATTAGGTATCCTCTATAATGAAATGTTGTTTCTACCCTTGCACCCCAGTCCTGCCACTGCACTCCTGCTATTCCACAGTCCACAACACTGCACACATCCTTCAATTAGATAAAGCAGGCACAAACACCACTAACAAGCTGCTATCTTAGCCTTGTGTAACTTCCCAGGCTATCAGAAAATGAATGTATTTAAATGTGTAATATGAAATCCTGACCCTACTGTAACCAGTGGCAGATTTCCCTGCATTTCACCAAAAGCATGTGAGCATCCCCTGGCACCTGGCTAGCTCTGCTTCCAAGCAAAGTGAATCCTGAACTTGCAGAGACCTGAAGAGCCTCAGATATTTGTGTCCTGTATTTCTTATCACAGGGGACTTCAAAAAAAGAAAGAATTGAGATTTATTGCACATAGAATATTAAGTTTAAGAAACTAATTTTAAACACAGCCTGTTTCTGAATTGTTTGGGTTGGTTTTTTTTCTTTTTGCTCTCCACCATTTTAGTAATTCAGATTCAGAACTGATTTATGCAATGTTTTCTTCTTCTAAAATATTTCTTGAAGTTTTTTTTTCCAACTGTTATTCCCATTCTTTCTATTTTTACATTAATTTTGTGTTCAAGATTACTGCCAAACTGACATCAGTAATGTGATAAATTTCTGATTCTGGCTGCCAACCTCAAAACTCATGAACTTCCCCACACATCCATCTAGATCATATATATTATATCATATCTCTGCTAACTTACACCCTTCTTAGATAACCTGTATCTACAGAACAAATACTTCCTAGGGCACAGATCCTGTATCCATCTTCATCAACCTGGGTCAATGCTGATCTGAAAGGATTACAAAAGTAAGAGATGACTGTTATTGCCTTGTTCATCAAATATTTGATGGTTCTAAAGGACCTGTCACACAGAATGCCAATTAAGATATGAGCTCAGGTTTATTACAAGCCATACTAGGAGGAAAAAATACTTTTAGGTAAGCCATTACTTATTTGTCACCATGAGTAATGACCTCTGGACCTCATAATGACCTGGGTGCCAGGCTCAAAGCAGAGCAGGAAAAGCTTCCTGGGGGCGATGTGAAATCCCTGCTCAGCACTAGAGTGACAAAGAAAAATGCCAACTGGAGAAAACATACCCCAAAACCTGCAAAAATGAGATGAAATGGTTGCTTGGAAAAATTTGGGCTACTGACAGGGCAAGGGGGAATGGCTTCATACTAAAAAAGGATAGGTACACATTATATAAAGGAAGGAATTCTTCCCTGTGAGGGTGGGCAGGCCCCGGCACAGGGTGCCCAGAGAAGCTGTGACTGGCCCCAGATCCCTGGAAGTGTCCAAGGCCAGGCTGGACAGGGCTTGGATCAACCTGGCATAGTGGAAAAAGTCCCTGCCCATGGCAGGGGAATGGAACTAGATGAGCTTTAAGGTTCTTTCCACCCCAAACCATGCTGGGACTCCATTTCTGGATTGCATCATAGTTTATCTTTTCCTTTACTGATTTTTCCAAAAATTCTTTTCTACCATGAGTTAGGGAAGAAAACAGAATTGATACAGGGTGGTATTGATGAACCTGGCTGAGTTTGAAGGAAGAAAGAAGGAAAAGACAGCACATTCGGACTGAAACCAGGGGAACCAGCACAGAAAGAGGATGGGAAGTGCAGATAGTGGAGGTGCCAAGGTTGACACACTGGAGAGAAAAGGACATTGGAGAGCACAATGAGAACAGATCCAAGAAATAAACTTGGACACAACCATGTAGCTCTGACGCATCTTAACTTGCTCAGATCAACAATGGGATAATTAGGAGGGAAAAAAAAAAAAAGATGGTTATAGCCACAGGCAAAAAAACAGTGTCTGCAGTCTTGGCTTAGGCAAACTGGAGGAATTCAATAGCATCATTAGAGCACAATGGAGCCTGGCTTCTAGCATGGCAAAAAAGGCTGAAAACTTGGAAAGCTTGCAAGAGGTAGATCTAAATTTTCTCCACTGTAAATAGAAAGTGATAAGACTCCACTAACAAGCAGATCGCTTATCACTGCCCAGCTCAGCACAATAAACTGGTGTCAAGAGAAAACTGTGGTGACAACTAGCAAATTCAGATGTAGAGCCTGAAATGACATTGCCTGTGCTTCTTACAGCAAGGAAAAGAATTAAAATAAACCCACTAATTAGGCAACACCCTCCTTGATTCACTTCTATTACTTTGCAGCACTTCCAGAATTTATCCCGACTCTGAGAGGCTTTCATGGCTGCTCCTTTACTGGCAGAGAAGCTGCTAACTACCAGCACTAACCAATTTCCCTGGCTTTACAAGCTTAAATAACACCTGACAGCATGAGTCCCCGTGAACATGCCCACAGAGCAGCCGCGTTCGTGGCTAATGGACTCACGCAGGGCACTGGAGGATATGCTGGAGTGTATTTCCATTTAACACCTATTACAAGGGGAAGAAAGGAAAGTTTATTATAATGGAACGTGCGACATAAATATATGTCAGTTGTCATTCCGTGTGACATCAACTTTCATTTTACCTCGGGTTATTATTTAAGTAATAAATCCTAACAAGGTGAGCTTTATCATCCCACAGAGTGTATCCGGGAGGTAGAGACACAAGGTGATGGCAAGAACGCTCAAAACATGATAATTCCTGACAGCTGCTGCTTGAGCACAAGTTAAATTGAACAGTTTATCTCAGCATAAAGATGTTATAAGGTTTTATGTTTAATTTAAAAAAATTAACATAAAACCCAGAGAAAGCAGAGTTAGGCAATCTTTCACAAACATGACATACTACAATCACTGCATAAGCTGGATTAGTACTTATTACCATGCTACTAGAGAATTAAGCTGTTTTTAGACCACCAAAGAGCTTTAAATTGCAACTTTTGTCTCTGTAAGAGAAACCTATATTTAAAACGTCTGCTAAATTCAAATTAACAGCTACATCATTAACTTACCATCTAACAAAACCCCCTACAATTCAACTGCTATTATGGTGTCCTTATCGAGACCTATCAACACTGCAGCATTTAATATATACAGTGCTCTCCAATAAATACAGTGAGTGAATCCTCACTAAACCTGTGCTGAAGGTCACATTCCTAAAGCTCTGCCCCAGCTCTCCTCTCCAAAACATCCCTGAGCATTTTGCTGTGTGACAAGTGACCTTCTTGCACAGAGCAGGACCATCCCACGTGCAGTAGCCCCACTGCCTTGGAGACTGGCTGGATTTCAGGGCCACCATCCACATAAACTGCAGTCTAAAGCCATGCTTGTGCTTCATCTGAATCGGTTCACAGCCCTTCGGAGGAGCTGCTTGTGTGAAATTAGTTAAGCATGTGCTTAACTAAAATAAATAATCCTGGGAAGGAAGCTGAGTGCACTTGCAGGTTCAGAGATGTGACATGTCCACAGAATTCTCTGCCCTTTGCTACTGTCTTCCCCATTATTTCACTCCAAACAACTGAAATTCAGTAAAATCTAAAAGCCCTTTTTTTTTTTTTTAATTACCAGCAGACAAAATGACTAATACGGGTTTCCACTTCTATCAAGCAAATTATAATAGTGAAGGTGCTAAAGTATTTTTATTTGGCTTTATAAATCTTCTTTGTGTCAGGCAGCCATGATTTACTCTTTTATGGCATTGCCCTAAATCTTTCAATTAAATTCCCATGCAACTTAACTAAAAACACATTTTGCCTTCCCCTTGGGAGACCACACAGGGCATATTTATGTATCTATGGATATGGAGGCTGAGCTCTCCGATCCGCCAGGCTCACAGAACAAAGCAAGTTTAAAACAGCACCTGATTTGTAGTGGGATGCTCCTCAGTCTGGCAGAAGCTCTGCACGAAGGACAGATAAACGTGGCCTCTGTTTGTGTGGCAGTGCAGGTAACCCAGCTGTCCCTGGAAAAGGGGGATTGCTGTAGGATACAATCCTGCAGCAGCAGCAGGGACTCTCCTGCTCCACAAATAAAACCCAAAGCCACAATTCTCTGCTGCAAAACAACAGCATCCACAGTAAAATGAGTTTATGATTGAAGATCTGGCAGCCCAGAAAAGAGCTACGAGCACTCGCCATCCTCCAGGAACAGTATTGCAATAAAACAGACTAACATTTGGATATGGCTACAAATATGAACCTTTTAGGGGAAAAGGCTAAAATAAATACTAAAATAATACTGTTCAGTAGGTGGCACTGATTGAACCAGTGAGGCCCTGGCACAAGGTGCCCAGAGAAGCTGTGGCTGCTCCTGGATCCCTGGAAGTGTCCAAGGCCAGGTTGGATGGGGCTTGGAAGAACCTGGGACAGTGGAAGGTGTCCCTGCCCATGGCAGGAGCGGAATGAGATGAATTTAAGGTCCCTTCCAACACAAACCACCCTGTGTTTTTATTTCTGGATTGCACCACGGTTTATCCAAACCATTCTGCCCTACATTGCCCCCTTAAAGGCCAAGGCAAAGGCAAGAGGCTTGACCACAGACACATCCACCTGGAGAAACAAGGGCTCCAAAGCTGATGGAGGCTCCCAGTGCCTCCAGATCAAACCTCGTGGCCAAGCTTCCTCCACCATACAGTTTTCTTTAATTTCAACCCAGCAATTAGCCAAGTCCATGCATTTTGCTTTCAGTTACCTTTCAAATGTAAACTGTGTCTCAAATAGCACTGTTAATGCCTGCAATCTTAACAGACCAGTTACTTTTGTTTGTTATTACACACATTTTTATGTGATCAACTTACAGAAGTTGCATTTTTATCACTAGCCCAAGAACACACAAATTACAACTGCATATAAAATGCTTTTCCTTTTCCCATTACACAATAGACAACACTGAATTTCTGAACAATAAATACTAATAAGTGGTAATATGTGACAGTAGACAGTATAATAAATAATAAATTAACAATAATTTTTTGACATGGAATGTACAAATGTCAAAAAATGCTTATAGATATTTTAACTCATAAATTAAGGTTTTTGTAGATAAAGATAATTTGCAATGTTTACAGAAATAATTAAGTCTTACTATTTTAATGGTCTCTATTTTTCAGAACAAATCACAAGGGTTGTCATGCCTTTCATCTTAATTAGGCCATGTGTTTGTCTTATTTATTTCTATGTACTTTCATAAACGTTTACAAATATTAATTGTAAAGAAAAATATTTTTTTCCTCTTGCTGTAATTGCTATATGTACATACAGTACAGTAATAAATATTCATGGCTGCTACCAGTTCAATATTTAGAATTTGGGAGTTGCCTTGTATGCTAAAATAAAGCAGGAAGGAAAAGCTTGGTTTCAACTCATACTGCCAATCCCTTCTTTTTATGTATTTTTTTTAAATACACAATTTCAAAGATTTTAAAGTTACATAAATGCCATTTTTTAATTTGCAAATCATTTACGCTCTCACAGTTCCTCCTTACCCCTCTGATTCTTTATTTCAACCAGTATTTATGTACTGGAACCAAATATCAAACAAAATTTCAGGCAAGATCCTTAGCCCACACAATTAAGAGCCAGTCTTAAATACTTTTCCATTATTTTTTATGACCTTTAACTCAAAAAGGTATCAAAAACCATGTGAAAACTGTGAATCAAAACTACTTCTCTATGTAACATCAAGAAGTAAGCTTGAAAGAGACTCTCACCGAGCAGACTTTTGAGGGGGGTGTATTCTGTTTGAACTGCTTTGCTTTTCAGGCAACGACACTGAAGCTTCTTGAATTTTATTAAATGTGTGTGGTACTATTTTTTCCCTGATTTGTAATTAAATTTGGCTTCAATTAATTACTGACAGATGCACATTTTTACTTTAGTGGCCAGATTGTTCACCATGGGCTCCATCGGCCTCTGTGTTCCCACAAAGGGAGAGGTCAGGACCAAGCAGTCAGAGCTGTGGTGATGGGGGGAAGGAGAAACCATGGGTCCACATCATCCTCCTCACTAAAATTCCATCAGCAACAAACAGTGAAGCAAAGGAATTTTATCAGAGCAGAGAATAAGCAAATCGGAATAACCCACTAGTGAAAAGTAGCTATTGCTGGGTGGTTTGTATGAGATGGACAGACTAACTCTGCTCAAATAGGTGCTGTGATGGAGCAAAGAAAAAGTAGGAAGCAAGATAAATAGACAACATGGTGGCTGAAGCCAAAAAATTCACCACAGGTAAATATACAGGATGCAGTGATATATATATGAAACGACATTTTAAAAGAAAAATGCTTGCAAAACTGATGTTCTCCTCAATTAGGTAACATTTAAGCAGCATTATTTATTGATTGTAAGGCTGCAAATTAATTTAATTTGGTATCTTATCTGTCCACCTCTGGAAAGAAGCCAAATATGTCAAATGCCTGGCATGGACAAGGCAATATGGCCAAGGGGTTGTAGCAGCACGGAGAAGTCCTAGGGCTACACATAACTGCACTTCTTAATCTGAACAGCACGCCTTGAGCATCCTTACCTCACATCTCCTGGTGTCAGCTTGGATCCAGGATGGCACAGAGCAAACAGGCAACATCATGGATATATGGATCCCACTGCAAGCAAGGCTCATTTATCCCACAAGAAGGGAATCAGTCCCAGCACAGCACAGACCCACCACAACACTCAGGGCTTCCCTTAAAAAAGGTTTGAATCAAGAGATGCTTGCATAAAGTAGAACTAATGAGTGGAACTCATTTCCCACCATTTCAGTAAGTTTTGGCAAAGTAAAAACTCAAATCTTCCCCCAATTTTCAGGTTTACACATTTTGTATTTTAAAACCACAGAAGACCTGCTCACTTTGCACAACTGCAGAGAAAATCATGGAATCTCAGAATAGTTTGGGTTGGAAGGGACTTTAAATATCATCAAGTTCCAAGCCCCTGCCATGGGGAAGCTTTGCTGACTCTTTAGTGTTACATTTCAAGTGCCCTGAAAATCCTGTCTTCCAAAGTATTCCAGACTTCTTTTTATGTTGCTTTATGCACCTTAATATCTAAACACTTTTTTTTTTCTTTAAGAAATTTGAAGACTGTGACTAAAAGGAACTTTCTTAGCAAATGGCTTTCACATTTTTCTAATATCCCACAGCTCTGATTTAATCTCACACAGTCTACAAACAACAAGTCCTTTAAAAATTATTTTTATGGCCTATCTCAGCTAATTTTCCTAAAAAACTCCCACTCCAGAGCGTCAACCCAAGGCATAACTACTGCCTAAGAATGGGGACCCTCAGGAAAAGCAGGATTCTTCCCAGAAAACTAATACAGTCCTCGAAAAAACTCAGACTGTCATAAAACCTGAGCAGCTGGCAACTCTGTCACCATGAAGTATCCATATGGAAGACCGAGATGTGTCAAACTACCCAAAACGAGTTTGGATAGTGCAGAAGATGGAATAAATAATTCAGTATCTTCAACACTTTCAACAGCAGGTAGTAGATATGCTACCTGCTCCTACAACGTGCCAAAATGTAACATGTGAGTGAGAGCAAGCGAGAGAATGTGAGTGTCTCCAACCTGTTTTCATGAGGATATTTTGCTCGAGGAACTTCTCTTTTTAGAGGCATATGATCCATATCAGATGTTTGTCAGGAGCAGGCAGCATTACAGAACATTAGGAATAACTTAGTGATTTTTAATATATATTCACAAAGTGAACTCACAAAGTCCTCCGTATACATGTATTAAAAAAAAAAAAAAAAGTATTTCTATCAAATATTACCAAAAAAATGAAGGGGAAATACGTATTTCTCCCAAATGCCCTTCACACTTCTAGAATATTTGTTGCTGCCACAACTTTCCTGCTGTAATATAAGCTAAGCAAACTATCCCATGTGCTCAGCAAAGTGGCAATCAGATCCACAATTTAAATATTTCTGCTCCATGTTCATGACATAGTTCAACTATAAAAATACATTGTGCAGTATCAGTCTTCTGCCATCTCTTCCTATGAGAAACAGTTACACATTGGTGCATAAACCTTCATAATTTCTACTCAGAGAAGATAAAGTGACACTTCTGTTGCCCAAGAAATTAAAATAATTTAATGTTTAAGGGTCTCCAGACCTGTCTTTGGAGGGACAAGCTCCTTCCCACAGTGATTTATCCACCAACGCTCCATCAAAAACACAGGGACAGCAGGTAGACCGATATCCAAAAGCACATCAGTAAGGAAAATGTCAAGTTTTGTGTACTGCACACTATTTTGAGCCCCTCCACTTTCTGATTAGAACATTTCTGTAACTCAGCAGAGCCCACACTCGCTACCAGATTTGAAGGATTGCACTGAAATGGCTGAGCGACCGACTGAAGTGAGATTTCAAAGAAGTGAGACAAACACTCGCCTAAATTCAAAAGCTGCCAAACATATTTCATCAGACTTTCAAAAGATAATTGTTTTGTCTGTTCTGAATTAAGCTTTAAGTGCTTTAAGAAAGGTTTCTCTACAAACATGGCTAAAGATCACAAAGGGGAGCATTTGGAATGAATGGAACCCTTCAGTCATATATTTATTTAATATCACTTGCATCATGCCTGGAATATACCATAAGCTGCTTTATTTCCATTTCCATAACATGATTTTAAGGATAATCTATACTGATGTCCTACCATTTTATTTCACATGTTATCATAACAGGGTTTTTATTTATAATGCAACCAGGGAAAGAGAAAGAAATAAACTCAGCTCTGCAGCGTGGAGCTCCTGACAGGGGATGCAAGGGACCGATGCAAGAGCTGACACAAACAGGAGAGAATTCAAAGAAAAAGAGAACATGTCAAACTCATGAGAGAATTTAACAACCATGAAAATTAAAACTTTTGCCCATTTTTCTTCTCCAGCTCCTGACTGAGAGTTTTGCAGGGTTAACAACAACATTAGACATTTACAGTCATGTTTGGTCAGCTTACACAACACAGACCTGACCCTTGAGTGAGCAATCCATACCTCAACACTGCAAGATGCTGGTATTTCCCCACATGTAAAAATCCAATAATAAAAGAATAATTTAACAAAAATACTTCTAGGCTTCCATATGTTTCACAAATCATGCTTTCCCAACACTTTCTCACACGCAACTATCATTTCAGAATTCTTCCTATCATTAAATAAAGCATCCAGTGATGAATCCCCATTATTCCCAAGGAAAATGAAAGAGAAATATCTGCCTCTGGGGTTGAAATCATATGTTACAAAGTCAGAACACCACACCACATGCTTTCTAATCTTTAAGAAAAAGAAACTGAGGCCAAGGCTTGTTTATCAAGAGCCACCAAGGGAACGAGTGAGAAGTCAGGAGCCCAAGCCAGAGCTGAAGATAAGTGAATGTCATGGTCTAGTGATTTAATCAGCTCCTGTAAGATCATGTAATTGTTTATGTATCTTATGGACCCTGCTCACCACAGCACCTGACTGGTTTCCCAAAACATTATCTTAGTTAGAGCACACAGAGTGATTCAGCATTTTCAGATCTCAGATCTTCACTCCCAGAGAGATGTTCATGCACAGATGTCTGCGTGCTTGCACATGCAGATACACAATGCATAAATACGATATACGCACATATTTTCTAGCAAAATCCACCAAAAAGCTATGAAACATTCTGAATTGAGCTATTTAAACTGTGGCCAGGAAAACTGTTGACAAGAGCTAATTTGTTATTGAAAAAAGATCGTGCATCTCTCCATGACAGAAACCTAAAAATCTGTTCAAGATGGCTGGGCAAGGAGATTTCATATCTGCAAAGGCTGAGCAAAGTAAAGTAGTTTTTGGTCAAGGTCTCCAAATAACACAATTTTTCCAGCAATGCCTTTGAACTGCACATAAAACCTTTCAGGATCTCCCGAAAAGGAAGCTTGACTCAAGCTGTTTGTCAAGATGACTGGAGATGTTCTTTGGAAAGTATTTCCAAAAAGTTCAGGAGCAATGGTAGCTGTACAATCATATGGGATTAATTTTCTGTATATATCTCTTCATATTCCTGGAAGAAACAAATTAACTTGAAAATTCAAAGATCTTTATACAGCCCTGTGCTCCTAGGTAAAAATATTTAAGTAATCTTTACTTACTGTCACACACTGAAATGGATATTAAATTATATTAAATTATTATAGATACAAGTAGTAAAATTTCTTTTCTGCTTTCTCTGTTAGCTCCTGTATCTTGGTATTTCTTACACTGAACATAAAAGATATTTAATATTATCTTTGATTTAAATTGCTTCTTCTATTAAAACACAAACTTTGTGCTGGATGCATAAACACCTGCCCAGAAATCTCACAAATTTTCCCTGTAAAGGATCACAGGTTTAGAAAAACAGTATTTATTCTGAATATTCCTTTCCACGATGGTTTTGGGATGCCATCCCTTTAACCATCTTTTTTTTTTTTTCCTTTAAAATAAACAAATATATGAACAAACCATACAGAAGGAAGGAACTTCAACATTTCAGCCCCAACTGAACCCAAAACTTCCTGCTGAGCCCTATCACCCCCATTTATATGTGCTCAGCACAGTGGGAGCTGCCCCAGCCTGCAGGTAACATGGAAGGGGTGAAATGCTCCCCTTGGCTTCATATAAGAAATTAAAAAGAATAAAATTAATGTTTAAAAGAATGGGGGGAAAAAATAAAATGTGGGAAATGTCCCCCTCTCTTGTTCAAGGTCCTGTGGATTGACTTGATGAGAAAGGATGAATCTGGTAGATAAAATCTAAAAAATCCATTTTTCCCTTCTCTCTTGTTCCTGTGTATTAGCAGAAAGAACAAAATGAAGGAGCAAGGAACTGGTGAAAAAAAATCAAGCCAGAATTACATCCGTCAGGGTGATGGAGTGCAGTGTCCTGCCCAGTCCCACCGCAGACCTCCTCAGGGCTACTGTTTCAAGTAAAAATTAAACAAGATGACACAGAAACAGTCCAAGATTGACATTTTCCAGCTTTGTGTCATGTTACATTATTTGAATGAATCTCAACTTTTAAAAACATCCAAAGGAAAGCGAATGAAGGCTGAACAAAACAAAAAAGATTTGTAAGAAATAAGACTCTCACTACAAGAAAGAGAGCCACCCATGTTGATACTACCAAAGGTAAGAATATTCTTAAGGACACTGTTACCTACCCAGACACACTTTTTGTTGCCAGATTAATATGAAAAAATGTTGATTATTCTACCAGTATTTTTTCCCTTTACTCAGGTTGTGTCCATAGGTCCATCTCAAGGGTTGGTGATGAAGCCCAGTGTTCCCACCACAGCTGCTCTCCCAAACATCTTCAAGATCCAGAGTCCACAGAAAAGGGCTCAGCTTTATTGGAAGGATAAAGCCCTGAAACTACTGAAAAAGCTGTTGAGAATTATGAAAAATAATATGCAGGATTTTTTCCCTCAGTTACCAAGAAATTCAAAGCAGCCAGCAATCAACCTCCCTCTTCTCAGCACTCAAAAGCACTTACAGAAAGCCTGTTCTTAACCCTGCTGCACAGGAAAAACTCCCTTTTATCTTCCATTTATTTTCATTTTTACCTGAAAGGCAGAAAAGAGTTGGTTTTTATGTACACCAAACATGAACTGGGCTTTTTTTGCAGTGTATTAGACTGCGGTCACCTTCTCCCCATATGAATGCATACCTGGATTTCCACAAAAATAAAAAAATAAAAAAATAAAAACCACCAACAATATTGCCCTTCTGATTTAAGCACGGCCTGTTACTCAATGTAACGTTCATCTATACATGTTCTCACTGTTTAAGAACTTGGCGCAGGTGTTATTAATAAAATAAATTTATTTTTAAAAAGGATGCTATTCTATAAGCTTTGAAGCTCACACATAGTCTAACTTAAGCCAGCTTGGGCTCATCTGGTCTTTAAATGAGCCCTTTCATGTGGTCAGCCCACGAGCCATACGTACTGCTGCTCAATCACGCCACTGTACATCGTCAGCGCGAGGATGATTTGCATGATTTGCATTTCCTGTGCGCTCCAGCTTCAAGGAGCTCCAAGCACCACGTACAAAAGAAACCACCGCCAAGTAATGCAAAGATTTTTTACTTAAACCAGATGAGGCTGTTTCAGTCAGCCTTGCCAATGGTGAAAAAGGAAAAAAAAAAATATATATAAAAACCAACAAAAAGAGGGGAGGGGAAAAAAAGTCTCAGGGATATCCTGTTAAATAAGGATTTATTTGGAGGGAATCTGAACCTTAGATGCATACCCTTACTTTTAAAATATAAAAGCTCAATGAGACCCTTAAGAAATATGGCCTAGCAGAAAATAATTCAGTTAAGAACTTTTCTTCCCCAGTATTTCTTAGCTTTTGGCACTACGCTAAGTTAGTTAGTTATTTATTTAATAGCATATAAATGGATTCTGATTACATTCAGTTTCATAAGGTAGAAAAACTAACCTAACTAAACTGAATTCACTGATAGCTGGTTAATACTTGTCCCTGTGAATAAATCTTTTATTTTATCCCAAATGATCAATAAAACCTATTGGACAAACAGCTAAGACAGAAACAGCATTACAGTGGGCTTCAATGAATAAGAACTAAAATTAAAAAAAAATGTACCAGAGCCTCGTTGCCATGAAAAACAGAGACAGATGGGGAGCCAGACCTATATGATGCTACAAATAGATGAATATCTTGTAAGGATTTCAACAAATGTTATAAGACCCAGTCAAAAATTGAAAAAGTACAATGCAGCAGCACAAGCAAATCTGAAGTTCACCTGAAATCCAAGCCATACTATCGTCATTATATAGATTATCATGTTTCAAAAATAACAATAAAGATTAAAGCCTTTATAAAATCTCTTCTAGATAATAGCACAGCCGAAAATGTCATTATTTAGTACAAAGAAAATAAAATTAAGGAAGTTTGCTGTAACAGCTACTTGGGAAATGAGGTGCATCTTGTCCCCAACTTAAAAATACAGGTGGGAGTGTGAACTTCATGTTCCAATACTGGATTGGATGGCAAGTCTCCCTCTAAACTGGCAGATAAATTGAGATGACTAAAGACTAAAGGCTGACTGAGATGTATGTACCCAGCTACAGAGAGTAGCCTGACAGAGACCCAAGTCAGGCTGCTCCAGGAATCTGCACATCATCATGCTCCAGAAAAACCACAGCAAACTCCTGGTGCTGCTGCTTCCAAGGGACACTCAATTTTAGAAAATGAAGTTGCATTTTCTTTGGTTTTGGTTGTTTTTCTTTCTCTGCGTTGTTCAAATGGAACCAAATACAAGATGTGGGTGAAACCGTAACCAAGGGGTTAAATTCTGTCTTGAACACAAAAATTCCACTTATTTCATTGTTGTCTGCAAATATACAGTCAAGAGCCACATTTAATCACCACGCGTAGTTTCTATATTATGACTGTAAGATTTAGTAATCGAAATGGCTACCAGAATAAAAATGCACTCTGTCATTTTTCCACTTAGACAGCCCCTGTATAATGCTCTTAAAGGTCAGCTAATTTTATTATGGAAAGTAACTAATAACCTTTATTAATTCTTACGCTCGCAGTTTTCGAACACGTCAACCAAATAAATAATACACTGCAGGAAGACACCACACAAACCAAGCTGTTGAATACAATCTCTCTGCATTTGCAACAGACAAAAGAGGTCATTAGAAATGTAATACATGGGGGTTTTTTGCTCTGGAAATTAGGAAAACATGGATAGACAGAGCTTTTTAAAAGCCAGGCTGCTGGTCCTCCCCCATGTTCCAAGATGCTGAGACCACCAAACGAGGTGCTAAATTCACTAATACCCAAGCACAACCATGATTCCAAATGTTATGCACCACCTTTTCTTTTTTTCTGATTTTCTAAATTTACAGGATGTGGTCAGTATTAGAGACCACAGGAGTTTTGCTTAGAAACTTTTCTGCTGTCTTTCATTTAATAAAATGACTGAAAAACATGAAAATATCAAAGTTAAAAATATAGGTGTTTATATTTTATTCTCACTTTATCTCTTGCGTGAAAAGCATAATTGTGTTGCACACTATATAAAATGATATAGAATATTCACATTTATTATAAGAATATTCACATTTATTAAGGATTTTTGCTTTCCTTAAGTGGTTCAGAATGCAGAACTGCTCATGGTCAGCCTCTCCTAGCAAAATGCTTTAAGTGAGTTTGTTCCTAAGAAACATTACTGCACCTGAAACTAAAAATAGATGGTTATTTTCATCCATTTAATCACATGAGGAAAAAGACACAGTTTGTACCAGTCTTCTTTAATTTACAAAATAATTCCATAACGAGCCCTGTGTGTTTATATCATGAAAATCCCTGGCACTCAACCTCCGGGCTCACACACCGGCTGCAAGTGGAAGCAAAATGGGGTTTAAAAGATTCCAGCAACAATAGTCTTGTGACTAAATCAGAAACAGAAGCACAAGTCATGAGCCAAACAGATGCCTATCGGTTTCCTTGAGCTTAATCTGATTAAAACATGGCTCTCAAAAATGTTAAATAGAATGCCACGTCAGAGAGCTGGCAAATGATAAAAATAGTTCACGACAGGAAATCATTATTAAAGCAGCGCTAGTTGTGTATCTGTTATGGAAATTTCCCTGTAATTTTTCTAGGTTTCCCCCTATGCTTTTTGTTGAGTTGCTATTACTATTTTTTTTTTTTTCCTCTCAATGGCATGTAAGTTTGAGATGTAAAAAGAAAATTATCACTGCAATTTTCCAACTATACTCTGCTCAATACCATCTCAAGTGTGTCATACATCATCTTGTCATTCACTTGAACAAGAAATCACATAATATGCAGAGGTAGAAAATAATCCGAAATAGGGAAGTGCCACTAGGGCAAAACCACATTCATATGCCAACGCAGGGGAAAATTTAAAAAAAAAAATGAGACTTCATCTTAACTTTAAGCATAATGAAAGCATCTTAAAAACACTTAATTGGAGAAAATTTTCAATGAAGAGCTGCTGGGAATGACAGGAGAGCTATTCTAGAGTTCACCAAACAATATTAGAAAAACAAACCATTGAGAATATGCCATTACAAATTAACCTGAATGTTTTAAAAAGCTTACACAATTAAAAGAAGATTCAGAGTCCTAAGAAAAAAATTTTAAAAGAAACTCAGTATTTCTATCCTCCTATTATTACCACTTCCCTTCCAAACATCCTCCAGATTATCCTTCAGAGCACCCCATAAAATACAAACTAGAGTTGTAGTATCTTGTCCTGACTTCAGTTACATAATCCAGAAAAAACTTTTACAACCAAAAACCCCAACTAAACAAAAAATAATCCCTAAAAATACTTTCAAAATATCTTCTCTTACTCTAAGGCTAATTCTAATTCCAAAGTCCCTATTTTTCCATACTGAAGAGACTTCAACAAACTTGAACAGTCACCCCTAAAACTCTCTGGATTCTTTTTTTTAAAATGTCACTGATGGGAAAAAGCCTCCATCCATCAAATTAGCTTTTCATTCAAAAGAGACATTTCATCACTAGTGATGATTCAGGCTTCTCCCAAAAAAAGCCAGGATTAGGTGGTCACTGATGCAGCGCCTCTCCATCAGGACACCCAATGTCCCTCCTGTACCTCCGCTCCTCCTCCCTCCCCCCTGCACCCAGCAGCCTCTAACACTGACATGGACACTTAAAACAGGAAGGATTGTTTTTAAATTTTAGGTCAAACCCATAATTATTTGCCAGTGGCACATCATAAGACAAACACATGATGTGGGGGAACAATGAGGTGCTTCAGAGACAGGTCTAGATGGAAGTAGGGCTAATCTTTAATTAAATTCCAGCTACTGCCCACCTAAAATCCAGAGGTGACAATGCAATCACAGCAAAAGTGACAATTTTTAAAGACAGCAGAGTCACCACATGTTTTGCAAGTGTGTCTAAGACCTCCTTGATTTTTGTCTTGGATATTTAGGCAAGCTCTGCCTGACTCAGCATGAAAGGGAATGTGCATCCTATTAACAGCAGTGCTTAAACCTTATTCCATAAAGAGTTTTCCAAGAGCACTCACATCTATTCTTCTTAATATCCCTCCCACATTAAGAAATGATTATCTAATACAGAGAGTAATCAGCTCATGGTCTTACTACAGTCATCCTCCTTGACAAAGCAGGCAAAAAAACACCCAACTGTGAAGCATTAGAAAGTCAAGGTTCAAAACATCCCCATTTATTGAGATCAATGCAAATTTATTTAGATCTCCATGCAACAAGACCAAGTGATACAGACTGGTAAATTCAAATTCCCTACTTCTGCAGTGGGCCTTCACCAGGACACACAGGAGGTCACAGTGAAGGACACACAGCCTCAACTGAGGGAAGAAAAGCTGATGACAGCTAATCCAGAACTGGTTTAAATGTCAATTTTAACACTTTACCACGTCGGACCATTGTTAAGCACCAAATTTCACATTGTCCTGCCTGTTTTCTAATCTGAAATACCACTATAGAAGAATGGACTAACAGATGATTAATTTATTACAGTATTACACACCCTTTCAGGTGAGAACTGAATGGCAGAGTTCAGGTGTGCACCAAGAGCCATCCAGATTGATGCAAATTTGTTCCCAACATCCCCTTTCTCATTCCATAGCCCCTCTCAGATCCATTTTCTTTGTATTACCTCAGGAAATGAGACACACAAGAGGAAAACAGACATTTTTGTGGTGCTTAGGAGCAAAAATATGTATGTGTAGAATTATATAGAGGGCCAGAACACCTCCCATCACTGCAGGCTAAATGAGTCATCCACTTCAGAATAATGACCAGTAATTAAACAAGAATCTGTAAAGCTGTTAAGTGCCTTTAACAATTCCAACCTATGACACTGAGGGGGTACAAGCTCCCCATGTACTGAAACCATCCATATGATCTGTCATACAGCGGAGCCTCTCACAAAACAACCTCTCACCCATGGAAATGCTTCTCTCCAAGAAGCCAAACAAAAACAATTTAAAATATTTATGGCCATAAATTTCAGCTCTGCTCCATAAACCAATGAGGAGACATGACATCATGCTAACTACCTAGACCTGTCTGGTTGATAACAGTCCCAGGTTTCAGGCTGAAGACTGAACTGCAGGAGTGTGGAAGGGTGTGAACCTACAGGTCAGCACAGATGCTGATCACAAATCTGACTGGCCAAAGCCAGAGCTGACACTCCAGCAAATATAGGAGGTCTGGCCGTGCAGGACTGACACCACAAATACAAGTCTTGCAATATTTTTGCCCTCTTTTCAGCCTCCTTGGACTGGAAGAAGGAAGGATTTCCTTAAAGGGACCTAATTGCTTCATCCTCTTGTTCCTGTATCCACAGTTCCGTTTTCATGTGGTAGAGATTCCATATATTTCCTGAAGCATTAGCAAAATAATAGCAAGCTCCATGCTCCAATGGGACATTTCTATCTGTTTGTTATCAGCATAGCAAGCTGCATCTCCCTTTGCTCCATGGTTGCTCCTAAATTTCCAGACCTGAGGTACATACTTTCAGTTTCCACTCCTTTACTAAAGTCCTTTCATACAGCTCACTTCTAAATCTTGTCTAGAAGTATTTTTACTCCCTTCCAAACCCTTTACTTCTCTAAGTGCCAAGCACTTGGCTGGCCAATATTCCCAAATCAGGCTTCAAAGAGGCGATTCCGAATTGTCTTGACTCAGGTTGTGACAGGAAGGGGCAGGGGCCCCCAAAAGCATGGTGCTCTGCTGCTGCAGGAGGGAGCAGATGGCCACCTTCCAGATGGCAGCCAACCTTGTCTCACCAACTGCAACATCTGTACCTTGAGTTACATCTCAGAGGATGGTCCTGACACAGACTGCAGGTCACTGCCCACGGCTCCCGGCCACACGGCTGCTCCACGAGCCAGAGCATTTTGCAAAATGAAGAATGACAAGCCTGAAAAAAGGTTACGACTAATTAAAGTTTGTAGCAGGGCACGGTTGAAAGAGAGTTCAAAAGTAGATGTTAGGGAGAAATCCATCTTAAATATATATATTTTAAATGTTTCTCCAATCCAGTGTTTTGTCCCCAGCCACAAACATGCCTGGCTTTCCACATGGCACCTTGCAAACCTGGAATTAAGATGTGAACCATGCAAACCCAACCAACCCTGATGGTTTTGCTTCCAGGTCACCCCATGTCACAGAACGAGCTCATTTTTCAGCTTCCAGACCAAAAGTCTCTAACAGCACTACAAGAGCATTCAAAATGGACTGGATCCAGCTTTAAACATGATAAACTTCCCAAGGCTCAGTGAAACAGTGGTCAATGAATTTTAGCTTCAAGTAGCAAAGAGTAATTTGTGAGTCCTGTACCATCTAAGTCTAATTTTAACACAGCCACAAATTATATTGTTTCTTCACATGAACTTAATTCTACTCCTCGTTGGGGCAGTTAAACTTGAAACCTACCAACAGGAAAGTAACTAAACATTTTTTTCTGCCACAATAAGAGGCTGATGTGAATTAATGGTTTCACCAGTTTTAGAGTATATATTCATCTACAGTTTATTTAATAAATTTAAAAATTAAAATCTTGCTGCTTTCTTATTCTGAATGCATAACCTCCTCAAAAAGGAGGTCCTTCCAGACATTTAAAAGGAAAAAAGTGTGTTTTACAATAGGAAAAGGGAGCACACTGCATTTCAAATCCATTAAAATATAAAATTCTGGTTACAGGCTCAACAATCTGCCTAATTAGTTTTTTCCAATTAGCAGGATGCTCTAACCTCTTTAATAAGACTTCTGTGGACAGAATGTTCCATACTGGTTATCCATCTGAGGAAAAAACTAAACAAATACTTCTGAAGTGCAGCTAATAGAACAAACGTGGCTGGGCTTCATGGTCAGAAGGCTGCTCTGGCATGTAATACTAGCAATCTGCAAAAACATGAAATATTCTACCTTGGATACACTACTGCTCACAATAAACACTCCTTTGGATTTCAAAGGCATAAATGAAAGATACTATATGCAAGAGTCCATGAAGTTACAGTTTTAAACCACATGCTGGAAGGCAAAATAAATAAAATAATATTTTAAAAAATAAAATTAAAATCAAAATAAAATAGGCATTGACCAGACACCATAGAAAAGTGAACTGAAGAGATAATGGGAAGGCAAATACCACAGTGATGCTGTAAGAACGCAGAGTGTGGTTGCAAAGCTCTTTGGCTGCACAGCAAAGCATTTGCTGGGTGCACACAGCTTTTGTATCTTCCTCTTCATCATTCAGAGCCTTAATCTGTACCTAGCAATTAATAGGCAGCAGTATTGTCTCCAAATCCTGTTTTATCCAACAAAAACCATTTTCATGATTCCTCTATATCAACCATGCTGTTTAAAAACTATGGGTTAAGAGAAATGGGGAGCCCCAGCAGTATCTGTGACCAGAGGAAAACCCTGGAGATAAAGAAAACCCAGTCCCCTGCTCCATTAGGAGTTTGCAGAGCAGCTGCTGAGCTTCATCTCAACAGCTGAAATATCCTTTATACTCCTTAAAAACGCAGGAAGCACACAAGCATCTCAAACTCCCTCCCTGCCACCAATTCATTCACCCCGATTCCACCCGTGGCCCCAACATGTTGGTCTCATCACCCATCAGCAGACAGGAAAACTATTATACCCTTCCCTTTTTTCCAATCAGTATCTAGGAAAACAAGAGCCATGTGCAAAATATAATCTAAGAACAGTCCCTTGAAAACCTCCTGCTAATGACAGGAGGTACAGAGGCACCATAAATATTGACTTCAAACACGCTGAGCCCCAGAGACCCCACGCACTCCACAATGTCAATGACCTTCCATGCAGCTGTTAGCATTGGAAATTAGGATTTTTCAAGTACAGATGCTTACTTTAATGCTGAATTTATATTCCACTCATCATAGCATAGCGTGGTTAACAGTTGGACTTGATGCTCTTAGAGGTTTTTGCCAACCTTAACGACTCTGAGTCTATGATTAAAATTTAATATTTTTCTTCTGTACTAAAATGTAAAACTATATAAAAATATTTTCCAGTGTGTTTACACCAGAATGAGTTTTAATTCAATGCAAGACCATGCTCCAGGTTCTCTGCTCCATGATAGAAAAAAATGGAAGAAAATGTAGGTTTCACTATTTCTAACTCATGATGCCATTTTCAATAATTACATTAAACTCTAGTTTTCCAGATTATTTTGTGGCAAATTACTCTTTTCTGACACTCCTCCCTACCACTCCTGCCTATGGAGCTTTTGGGGAAAAAACCTGAGGTCTGTGTTTACAACACTTCAGACCTGAATGCTTCTACAGCCACAGAAACCACTGAAAACCAATTCCAGATCTGGGCCCACAGGATCCTCTGCAGGGCTGGTACAAAACCTCAGAAAAGCAAATTCTGCTGCAAGCCAGATTCCACCTTGAGTAGGTGGCAACACAACAGTCTGGAGGAGGTAAAGGTGAGGGCTGTGTAACCAAGTCCTCTTCCAAAAAAGCCTTTTGAGTGGAAAACATCACTTGAGTCAGCAGTAACCACAAGGACCAGCTGACCCCACACAAGTGAACTTCTCCCAGTCAGGACCTTGAAAATTCCTGGAAGTCATGGAGAAACACGAGGACACCAAATATTTGCTCCTGGGATAACTGAGAGTCACAAATACCAAGAGGTGCCCAACGCCTGATGGTAACTCAAGTTCCTCCCAAAGCACCTACCCACTTTTTTTCCTCCCACTTTGACACCCCACAGCTAAGACCTGAGGATGTAACAATAAATTGGAACCAACTTCAGTCTAGGACAAAGAAAGAATTCAAAGTGGTAAAGTAAAAAAGAAAAGAAACACAAGAAAATGGTCACTCTACTACCAAAGGGAAAAAAAAAAAAACCTTAAAAAACCTGCCAAAATCACCCCCAAAATTCACCTTTTCCTGCATAGTTTTAGTGTCTTTAGCAATATTTCTCAAAATGCATTTGGCAGATAAAATTTTTAACTGTTAGGCTTTTAATAAAATTGACTACCAGGAAATTTCTGCATTAAAAATAATTTAAAATAATTCAGTTCCTCAGGGTTTAAGCATAGAGATGTCGCCATGCATGCTAACTGCTCCATGTTTAGTGAGTTACAACTCTTCTGTCAGGAGTAGGAAATGCATTTTGCACACAAAAGCCAAAGGCACTGTCAAACCTGCAGCAATCTGCAGAACATTTGGAAAAAAATGCCTGCAAACTAACTGTTACTAGATAATGGTACCATCTATCATTCTTAAATTCCATCTTTAATTAAAAATGGGATATTCTCTTACATAAATAAAAAATTACAGATGTTCTCAAATTACTCCCCTTCATTTTTTTAGTTTTCCATATATTATATACATAGAGTTACTTGTTCAGAATTTTTTCATGTTATTACATAATACCTTAATACATAAAGATTTTTCCATATTCTAACTAGATACACATAATTTTCCATAGCGTATGCTATATTAAAAAATATTAGCACTCAAGAAAACACATTAACAGAAACTAGTAGGAATGCCATTTAACTGCAAGAAAAATAGAATTTGAAATGAATTTTCTATTGTTCTACCCATAATCATTTACACCTTTTCTTTTTAAAACATTTGGTAAATCACTAATTTAAAGGACTGATGTAGTTACATCAGGTAAGGTGGTGTGAAACATTAGCTCCACTCCAAATACATTTTTCCCCATATAATTCTTTGACATATTTTTAAAAGAAATTAATTCTTCCAGTTATTCTGCAACAAGAAAACCACATATTTGCTTTTGATGTTGTGTCCACTGCTGTTTCCTTCATCCTTTCTTCAAGTTGCAACTAGACAGAAATATAAGTTCAAGTGTGCAACAAGTAAAATGGAAATTAAGAGAGCTAAAAGAAAAAATGATGAACAAGAAGGCAAGGTTATAAACATAAACAATAAAAGCAGTCAGTGCTCTGAAATGGAAAGCATTCTTTAAAATGACTGTGTCCACTGGACCATCAGAGTAAATGTGCAGGAGGAAGGGAGGAAAAGACAGGGACAAAGGAC
Organism: Agelaius tricolor; assembly: GCF_023055355.1. Classification (NCBI taxonomy): domain Eukaryota; kingdom Metazoa; phylum Chordata; class Aves; order Passeriformes; family Icteridae; genus Agelaius; species Agelaius tricolor. The sequence goes on from NW_027269270.1 coordinate 32,611,014, forward strand.
AAAGGCAAGAAAGGAAAAATACGGTCCAAGGGAATAAAGAAATCGTGGAAATCTTCATTACAGAACGATGAACAAAAAAAAGCCTTTCAGTTGCTTTGTATTCATCAAAGATATTCCAATTAATAGATGCAATGTATGTATTCCTAATTGTTTTTTGTAGGGAAGTTAAATTCATCATCATAATGACTCAAAGCCAACCAATACTTAGGCTGAGATGTATTAAAGGGAAGAGGAGGAGGAAATAAATTGATCAAACTGGTATGGGGGAGTCAGAAGTTGATCCTAAATTAAATGTTTTCCATTGTGGTACAATTTGGCACAAACTCCTGCTTAGGTATGTGTTGTGTGTTTAGGGAAGAAACAAGATAATAACGCACAAAATTAAGTGGTTTCTGTGTCAATTTAGATTAATATTCCTGTTTGATACAGAATGGAATTTATGAAGCAACCATCCATCCACAACCACCGTGCCTCAGCTCACACCAGAGTGGGCTCCAAGATCATGGCCTGAGCCCCTCGGATGGCACAGCACCAGCAGGTGATGCCCTTGGAGAGCAACCAATGGACCCCAGCCTTGTCTTAGGGACAGTCATTCCCTAATCCCAGAGGCAGTCCTGCAATCCCAGAGCAATCCAGACGATAAAACCAGAAAACACCTTTGGACACATTTTCCAGAGTGACCATGGACCTTCAAAATCTACACTGAAACTCATGGACACCCACAGCAGGTGCTAACAGCCCTCAGCTGGCATGAAAAGCAGATGTAGAAAAAGAATCCTAGAATGGTTTGGTTGGAAGGGACCTTAAAGATCATCCAGTTCCAAATCCCTGCCACAGGAACCTTGGGGGCTCCAAGGCCCATCCAAGCTGGCTCTCAGGTAGAGGCACATGGGCTGAAAAAGGTAAGGAAAGGCCTCTGGATTCACTCTGCTGAAGACTGGAAGCTGAGATGTCACACCTATTGAAATATTGAAACTAAGACTTTCAAACTTCAGTGTGTTTGGGTCAAGTTAAAGCTTACCCAAAAAATCCCCAAAAGTATATGTATTTATATTAGCACTAAGGTAGATCTTCTCCCAGAATTGCTTTGCTAAAAACAGTTTGTACAATGCAAAATTCTTTTACATCATGCATCAATTCACAAAACACAGTCTAGTTGTGAGTACTCATTAAGAAAATTAGTTGTTTATGACACTAGAACACAAAGCTATAAATCTAAATCATGTACAAAGCAAGTATCTGACAAAATTTGTAATATTTACTTCTTAGTTAAAACAAAAAAAAAAAACCAGCCAGATTAGGAAAAAAATGCAGCAGCAAAAAAAAAAGGGAAAAATCAATATTTTTCTCTTTATTAGATGCAAACTAAAGCTTTTTTTACTTTCCCTTTGGAAGATCAAATTAGTGTTATGGGCTGGAATGACAATGAATTGTGGAAAGTATCACATTCTTTATAATATAGTAGTGTATATGTTTGTTATTTGAAAATAGAAATGTAATCCATAACTAATCTAGAAATAAAATATATACACAGCAACCATTTAAAAGGACAGATAAAATCCTCATTAAAATCCTAAGTGCAGAAATACTGAATCATAATGCACAATTTCATTACATTTTACTGCCAGCAATGTAAATATCAATTCTCCAGGTGATTCATAAAATTCATTTTAGAAAGAAAAATAAGGATTTCACCCGGCATTTGAGAACATAAAGGAAAACACATGCTAGGGTTTGAAAACCCAGACTGTTCTTTCCTTCTCTCATCAGAATATTTTGCTGGAATTTCAGCAAATCTTTGACACATCAAACAGACAACTGCCATTTCACATTAGCACTTTGTACAGATCACCCAGCAGTCCCAGCCCGCGTCCTCCCCGGCCCCGCACCTCTCCCCGCATCGTCCTCATCATTCCCAGCTCACTTCTGCCAAAACTCAGCTCCCATATATGCACCTCCCCTGACTTCAAAGGAAGGAGCCTGCATTTAAACTCATCTAAACCCTCTTTTAACTATCCAAATTGTGAAATTGCCTAATAATGGGAGTGTATTTAAGGGAAAAAAAAAAAAAAAAAAAAAGCATGTTGGACAAATTAACCAAGTAAAGTTTTTGGAGGGAAGAGTGCATGTGGGGGTTTCCACACAAAAACGTAAAGAAAACCTGTCACTTTTAAAATGAATAGCTACCATCTGCCAGCATTTTATCTGAGGCAAAGTTGATTAATGCAAAGTGAATGTTTAAGATCACATTGCTGTCTGCCTGAATAAATTTCAGGTAGTTTACTTGGGAGGTTTTTTTGTCCTGGTTCTTAGAAGATTTTTTTGCCGTTCTTATTGGATCGCCCCCTCCAAGTTTTTCGGCAGCCAGAGCTAAGAATAAAAAAACATTTGTTCTTAAATCATGGTGCTGTACAAGGACTTTTGAGCACCAGAGCATTGTTTCTGGCCCTTCAGAGCAAGAGAATTCATCTCCCTCAAAAGGACATCCCACCTCCTTCATCAGCTTCACAAAAACTTTTCAGGCAGCCTCTCTTCCATCACATTGAAAAGGAAATTTTCGCAGTCTGGTTGTGAGCAGAGAAACAACAGCAGTGCTGTTATCCTCAATAGGAAGTGATTTTGCCTCTAGACACTCCCTAATTTTTTACCTTATTTTTTACTGGGTTAAGCCTGCAGAATTAATTATTTTTTACCAATTATTTAATCATTCGCTTTTATTTACACTATCTTTACCATTTATAAAAAAGCAAATTCATTATGATTCCAAACCCTTTTCCAATTAACTTTCACACCTTGATCTATATTAGCAGTCTGCTAAAAATCATTCTCAAATCCATTTGATAATGCACTCCCCTTCCCAAATTCTCTTTGACCGTTAACATTTTTCAGAAGAACCTTCCAGAACAGGTTTGGGGTGATATTAACCTAAATCAAACAAAACCCAGTTTTACACACGCATTCCCCATGTTACGTTTTTCCAGCATCAGATGGCCTCCAAGTTCTCCCTCAGCAGAGAGAATTTCACACCCCTTATCCAGGCTGGGACACCCTCTATTATCCAGGGCTACAGCAGTGGAGGGCATCATCTGTGCTGAGCGGTGGAGCTTCGTGCCATTCCATATGGACGTGTATTCTCTGTGCTTGCACTCAAAGCTGGCTGGACACCAGCCAGCTCTGGTCAGAAGTCACTAAGTTGTTTTAGCTCAGTACATGGTGCCTGTGTCTCGTATCTCAGTAGGGTTTATTGGTTGAGGCTCAACGTGGTGCTAGGACGGCCATCTGGCCCCCGGAGCGGAGCGAACTCCCAGCCAGCTCCCTCGGAGCGTGGGCAGGACAAACGTGTGTGCGTTTGCACCAGCCCGTGTGAACTAACCTGGGTGAACTCAAAATGGTTTGTTCGGGGGGGAAAAACACGAGCAAGTTTAGCACTAATGGAATTAAAGCAGTAATGACCCTTTGTTCTGCAAGGGAGCAGAAAAGTGGAGCGCAGAGCGAAGCAGGGGCTCCCACACCTTCCTTTAGGCACCTCCACAACAAGGTGAGAATGTGGAGATTTGTACTCATCAGTGAGTTACACCCATGTGGTATTTTTAATCAAAAAAGTGTTTAAGGCCAGCTTGGATAGGGATTGGAGAAACCTGCTCTAGTGGAAGGTGCCCCTGCCCATGGCAAAGGGGTTGGAACGACATGGTCACCTGCAACCCAACCCAGACTGTGATTATGTGTTTCTAGGAGGCCTGAGCCCTGTCCTTATGGCATACTGGATATTACATTTAGTCTCCTTATATATTCCTGCCTTTACATCAGCTCATCAAAGCACAAGGGATCTCTAGGAGCACATTCCCTTCCCTTCCAGAAGCACATCCCACTGTGCCCCACACAAAACTGCAGTTAAAACACAAAAAGCAACAGACAGAGGGTGAAACCAAGACAACCTCTGGGCAGAAAATTATTCAGTAATTCCAAAGAGATGTCCCATCTTCAAATGCAGTGAATTTGAGCAGCAACATCAAAATACACACTCTTAGTAGTTAATGCTATAATTAAGGTTTATGTTTATTCACCTATATATAGAAGCAAACACCATAAAATATGCCCAAAAAATCCCAAACAGTATCAGACAAACTTTTAATTTATAGGTAATTGGTTATCTTCTTTTAACTAATGTACTATTCAGACATATAATTTATTTATTCCTTACCTGTGCATTATAAGGGTCAAATTCTAGGATGGCCTTTAATGTAGGACAAATTATTGCAGTTCCTAGAAAGATTATATAAACATTTCCAGTATTTTACAGAAAGATGTAAACAGGCAGAAATGTTTCCAGCAAAAATGGGTATCTATGTATTCAGATTTAATGAAATTTGCCCTACCCTGCTTTGAGTTACATCCTCAAACACCTACTCCAGGGCATGCAGGAATGTTTCTGAAAACAAAACATCTAGAAAACAGTTAAATCCTCAAGCTTGCAAATGGTCACACATCCACACAGTGTTGTGTTTTCAGTAGGATTGAAATACTCACTGGAAAAAAAAAAAAATTAAAGGGTTGCTTTTTTAAGATATTTAGGGGACACAGCCCACCAGAATTCACTCTACAATAATGCATTTTCTCCTTATAGAACAAAAGCATCAGATCTGAAACAGTCTTAAATCTAGTTAAATTTTAATAGAATATTAAAAAAAAATAAAATCAAGAAACAACCACATCTACATTATATACTGTTGAAATGTACTCTCCTTTGCTGAACACCACCCCAGCTTGGGGTTTTTTTTCCAGAGCTCTATTAATTGAAAACAATAATTTGTTTTCTCTTTTGCAAAACGTAAAAAGCACAGAATTTGTCTTTAAAATATAGTTGTCAGATATCAAGGGGTATATATATGCTAACATTTACCCTAGGGGTATTTCAGGGCTAGAATCTGTTACAAATAAAATCTTTATTCATATGAACAGCTACCTGGGGGGCAATACTGAATGTTGTACATAATATTTATATATATATATATTTAAAATACTATAGCAGTGCTATTAAAACACACTGGAAGCTACACTGAATTTAGTCACTCTGTTTTACAGTTTTATGCTACTAACTTTTTGGAGATTGAATTGTTTTGTAGGATAGCTCCTAGAAAATAAACTCCTTTCATCTAATGTATCATACCAATGTTTTGCTATCTGTAATTTAATAGACTGCTCACTGTAATAAAGAAAATAATTAGAGGAAAAATAAAAGCATTTTTGTTTTTCATTAAATTGTGCAACAGTATTTTCAAATTTGAGAACTTTCCTGGAATTAAGAATTTTTAAAAGGCTAAAAAAATTTCTTCTTTTACATGCTATCTAGAATTACAGAATAGTCACTGTGTGCTATGGAAAACAACTTTAGGCTAAAAATCAGACACCCACATTTATCAAGAGGCTGAACTGTCTGAGGAAGTTGGGAGACAAAGCAGCTCTGCAGAGTGCCAGCAGCCTGAGGAGGCTCTGCTGGACCTTCCAAGTCCACAGAATGAAGATAATATCCCACCAACTGCTAGCAAAACTCTCAGATGGTTGAAAACCTTGTCTAGAGAAAGCAGACAGTAATTCCTCCCTTTTTCAGTGCACTTCAGATGCTGTGATTTGGAGACTGCCACCACAAGAACGAAACTCCTCGTACTAAACATCCAAACACCTTCTTTTCAATTAAGGAAAAATCATCTGTGACTCTACAGCAATTGAAACTCAGTCTGTGGCTGCTGCACATCAATCTATGTGATCGTTCCAAGATCTCTAGGCAAGTGATCCACCTTTAAATTCTCCTCCTGGCCTTCTAAGTTGAAGAGATTCTGCATGCTTGGGCTTCCCACTCCTCAGGGCTCCCATGCTCCTCTCAGGAGATGAAGGAAAGCATGAGCTGGTTTAACACATTGCTCAACATAGCCAGGGAAACAGAAAAGCAAAACTTTTCTGGAGAAATGCAGCACAGACTTTGCACTGGGGAATTAATACAAATCCAGGCAGTGCTGCAGATCAAACCCCGAGTGTCCGATATCTCCCGTACCAGCTCTGTGTGTTCCCTGTGGAGGGTGAGGACACCTTCTCCCTGTGACAATCCTGGGGAGATCTCCACGTTCCTGGGAACATCATGTTCCTGCACACCAAGAGAATGGCCGTACAGTTCACAAAAGTAACATTAAATGCCCTGTTCGTTACCAGCTCAGCTTTCGTTTGTGCTCAAGGGAGGACACGTCTGTTCTCTGATAAAACAATTAGCAAGTTCATCACAGAAACTCTCTGCTCACTGCAGAGTGTCTGAATTTAACATCTACGGCTCTGTACTGCATCCTTTGTTTCAAAAGCACTTTTTAAGACTATTCCTTAACTCTCAGAGTGTCACATATAAACTAACAAACCTTCCTGCTCACAAAAATCAGCTTATATGGATAGAAGTCTAAGTCCTGTAAAACATATCTATATTACTCCTCTAAAATGCATCTAACATCAGACTTAACATCAGTATTACTTCTCACACACAGCAGGATCTCGAAATAAAGGACAGTTTGAACATAAAGATTAAGTAAGGCAGCTCCATTATCACAAGTGTTTGCTCTTGAAATATCCGTGACCTTTCTGTACTACTAAATATACAAATAAAAACAAGGTATTTACGAAATGTCACATTTATGGAAAGCACTTATAAAACAAAGGGGGTTTTTTTTGTAAATAATATCAGTATTATAAGTAATGCAAATTTGGTATTTTCCACGACCCCACAAGAAGGTTGAAATATTTTAATGTGCAATGCTAAACACGCAGTATTGCCAGTTTACAATGGAATTTTGTCTTTACAAACTGCTACCTGGGAAGCTGATCTTCAGTGGTTATTAGAAAGCTTAGAAATAACAGGATTAAAATTAATTTTAATCAATGTGTTTTCTAATAGGAGAGTAGTCATCCTTACTAGGTTGAATGTGATGCACCCATACTTTCAATTCAATAAAATAATTGAAACATTCAACTACAAAACAAGCATTAAAAATGTGCAAATAAAGTAGAAAGTACCTCTAATCAGTTTTCCTCTCACCAGCCATATAAGCCCTTGACCCTAAAATTTTATGCTGCCTGCGAGGACAAGGTACAAATTCTATTTTAACCATCTCATCTTTGTCACCTTTGACTGTTTGATTCCCTCTGCTCCAACCCGAACAGCACCAGCAAAGAAAATGCTTTCCTCTCCTTAAGATGCTCCATTGGTTAGATCAGATTTATTTGCTGTCAGTAAAGGTTGTATTTGCACATAAGTCTATGACAGATTGCAAGTTTATTAACTTCATGTGAGTTTTCAGGCTGCTGGGTTGAGGTTTTTTTGTTGGGTTGTTGGGTTTTTTGTGGGATTTTGCTTTTTTTGGTTTGTTTTTTTTTTTGTCAGCGCTCCCTCCCCCTTTCCCCAAGATGTGGGTTACTTGACAAATTGGAGTTAAGTTATCTTAGGTCAATGTAACTGTAAGTTAAACTAATGAAGTGTATGTCTATGAGTGATGTCTGATTAGTTTAATGCAGTTAGTGCTGGACAGCTTGGGCTGCTGACCTTGAAGGAACACAGATAACATTGTGATGCGTTGGAGGATGTGGTTGTGATACAAGACAAATTTACATAACAGTTTGTCATGTACACTCCTCCAAAACAAAACTGTTGCAAAAAGAAAGCAAGAGGAAACCAACACTAAATGCCTCGCACAAGACAAAATGGGGAAAATTAATTATAACGTTTGGCTTGAGGTGGGAGATTATTTTAAATGGGAGCCAAAAGCGGGCACAGGAAAGGTGTACATTTACACAATATGTGTTCCAAGATGGCTTAGACATTGTGCTGGGTAACACTGAGCAAATGCAGCCTTCTACAGCACAAATCTACTCTTGAAAAATGGTATTCCTTCCTCAGGAAGCACCTACTCTCTCACAGTAAAAAATACCAGACCCAGTTCTGCACTGTGACTCGTTGGCACATCATTCAGGTGTGCTCAGAACCCTCCTGAAGTTCATTCTGCAGCTGCTTGGGCTAAAAGAACCCTGTGCATGAACAGTCTCCCCCCATGAAGGTGCACAGTCCCCACACAATGTTCTGCATGCTGTGAGCAGAGCTCTATCTCACTGCTCCAGACAATCACCTCGCCACATCTCATCTGATCAGGTAGGCCAAGCAAAACTGCTGGGTTTAGAGACAGCTTGGCTCTGGAGGGGCTGATTCTCACTATGTGATAGCTATCTTGTCGACCTAAATCGCCTGTTTTTATCAGCCCAGGTTCTAGCTGATGGAAATTTGCTACTTACATAAATGTATAATTGACACCCACAGTTGCTGGCACGTTACTGAACCGGACAATCATTAAGATAAAACTGCTCCCTTAATCCTCCAGGTCAGCCTGAGCAGGACACTGATAAATCAGACTTGCTAATAGATACATGGGAGGGCACGTGAGGAAGCTTGCAGTGTTCACATCTGTGCCATCTCTCAGCCTAATCTGTGAAGCACAGTTTAAACCTTTCAGAATGACTGAGCTCACATGATAAATTTCAAATAAGAGATACACATACACGTATAGACATCAGGCACCCAGATATTGAGAGACTCTCATGGACTGGAGATGCAAGACAAAACAGTCCTGGAAATTCTAAATAAAACATACAATTTCTCAGTTATACCCAAGAAAAACCTGTGCTGCCCACTGCAGGGCCCTAATTGCTCTCACATACACCCTTGCATCCACACAAGGAGTGAATTCAAGAGACCTGGTTGAAGGCATCTGCGTAATTTGAGTTTAGAAATTATTCAATCCCTTGGTTACCTGTAATTAGAACTTGTTGGCACTGTTTGCATGAAATAAAGAGCAGAAGTCCGTGCCTTCCAATGCCACTTCTTGGCTGGGAGTGTGCAGAGGACACAATCTTCTTGTAGCTCTTCCTGGAGAAGATCCATCAGCTGTTTGTGGGAGCCACCATAGAAGGGTTCAATGAGAAGGACACTCATTTTCCAAGTACTTCAGAACTGTCTGAAACCTGAAAATGAAAATAGAGAAGTATTTTACTTTAGAAACATATCTTTACTATTATTATTATTGTTACCACTTAAAATTATATTGGAAGAAGAAATATACTGCAAGGCCTTGTAATATATCCTTAATATTATAGTAATGTGTTTACTTCAGAAAAGGCAACTTAGAAATTATGATGACTAGATTATTTTGACCTTTAAAAGATACTGTCTGTAAATTTTAAATGAATGAAAATGTGCAAGACTTAGGAACACATTGTACTTTGAATTTATGGGTTTGTTTTCAATCCGATATTTAAAAACAGCTTTACTTTACACACTAACTCCCTAATACAGTCAATTATTCCATAACTTAGAATGTAGCTTATTCATTCATTCTCCTTTTCCTGGTGGCAGAGAAAATTAAAGAGCAATTCAAACACACTTCAGCCAGAATAGTTGCCAGTGACAGTGATTTGGGTGAGACACTTAAAGGCAGAGAGCAGCTTGGGGAGGTGCAGTTGGGGCATTCCCCAGGACACCCTCCTGCATTGTTTGTTGCTGGGATCACAACCCCAGCAACAACAGGAGATGTAAACCACCTTATTTCTTCTGAGTACTCCAAAGTGTGGGTGGAAGAGAACACTAGAGGAGGCACAAGGAAGCTCTGAGACAAAAAGCCACAGAGCTGCTCACAAACAGGATGCAGAACATGCTGCCCAAAGCGAGGGGACAGATGAAAACCCGGTGACTATTGCTCATCGCCCTCATGAGTCACACCCTTGGGGTACTCAAAAGCTGCTTTTCACATGCTTCGAGCAAAGCCACCACACACAAAACCCTGAAAGGTGTTCACCATCCACAAACACCTCTCTCATGGTTTCCCTCTCAACACTCCCTAAGAATGATGGACTCCCTGCTAAACGCAGTTACTCCGGACTCGTGTTTGACAATGTACATTGCAAGACCTTACACCCATTTCCTGACCTGCAATTTCTAGTGGTTTCAGACTGTAATCCTTATCTTACCAAAACCTCTGGTGACAAGAAATGAGAATTCAACGGAGAACTATATACTCTCCTGAAAATCTCAATCATCATCTCAACCATAGCTGAGAAATTTAGTTTGATTCAAGAGCAGGTTAAAAATATTATGTATTCTATAATCATGGGGCAGAAAACAAAAAGCCTTTTAAGTGCAGTGTGGCTATCAAAAGATCAGTTAACCAGCAACAAAAATCCAAACACTGAATCAATTTAATTGGGAGACAAAACATAATAAACCTTTAGGTTTATGTTGTGTTGTTGGCCCACCATGGAGCCAGATGAAATGGTGATGTAGAGCTTCTGGGTCACCACAGAACAATCAGCAAAAGAAAAAACACTCCATGCTCCAACTTTCCTAATCCAGCCTGGATTCAGGTTATCATTTGCTCTATTATTTACTCCTCCGTAATATTTCAAATAAATTACTTGTTTTAACAAATGCATTCTTTGCAAAACCAAAAGGAAAGCCATCTGGAAGCAGATACTTCACTCCATTTTGGAGCTTGCTTCTTTTCAGGTAGCAAAGCAGTTTCTGATCTCTTTTTCACTGACCTAATTTCAAAAAAATCACACTTTTGAGATCACTGACGTTTTCTGAATTTACAATGATGTAACCAAAATCATACTCTCTCCTCCAAAGCCCTTTTGGAGCCTGCAGGGTAATAACTGCTATAAAAACACAAGCTGTGGCTTAGAATCTGCACTATTCACCTAAAGAACAATTTGTAATTAATCATGCTATGCTTGTCATCAAATGCCACCGAAAATTTAATTCAAGGGACTAAAGGGAAGCGTTTTATAAATTCAGCCCCTCAAAACGGGGTATGTGAAAAGTTGGTAAATGCCACTGAGTCAGTCACTCGGGGAGGCTTGCAACTAATTTACAAATCATTAGCAGTATCAGTAATAAAGCAATTTGTTCATGAAGCATCTGATCAGATCACACTTCACCAGACTAGTTCTGAAACTGGTTTTATCACCAGGTTCAGCTGAACCCACACTGTGCTCTTTGGTTTTATTTTGCACCAGTTTTCACTGTACATCCCTCACGGGAACAGAGAATGACTGTACGCCCTGACGGTAAGAGATTGCTCAGTCCTCGTGTTTCCTCCTGCTTAAAGACCCTGACATTTACTTCATTATTCTGCATTTACCTACCTTTAGATCTATTAGGGAAACTGCAATACAGAAGCATTACTATACAATAAACTCCCTTTGGCTATTTACATTGGGAAACTGGGTTGAATCGTGGATGTGTCGTGAAGTGGGTGTTAAGATAGCTCTTGATATGTAATTCTTCACAATAACACTCATAGACCCCGTGGCAGCAGCCCATGAGGGTGACAATCAGCAATGACACATTTTTTTTCAGAGACGACCTAAAGCTCAAAGGTTTTCTTACAAAACTCACTCACTCCAAAAAATGTAGGTACTGCTTATTGAAATCCTCACTAGCACTTGTAGGATTCTGTTGTTGTGTGATCTCTGTACATTCCCAGCAATATACACCAAATTCAATTCAGAAAAAATGTTACAATGTTATTTAAGAAGCAGTATATGGTTTATTCTATTCCTTTTTGTCATTTGTTTTTTTTAAATAAGATACTACCTACATAAGATACTACTAAAGGATAATGGCAGTACAATATATGTCACATTCACTTCAGGGCTTGACTAAGATGAAGCAACTAAAAAGTCAATATATCTTCTGTTTTTAAAAGATACACTGATAATGCTAAGGAAATTATATTACATATAACTAATAATTTCTTGTACTTAGAAAGACACAGAGGAGGTAGGACATGGTCGTTTGGCTCATATTTCACCCACATGACTTCCAGTTTTGTTCACATACAAAAATAACAGCTATTATTTTTGCTTTATTTCCCTTGACCCAGCCAAGTTAAGGTAAATATGTACCATAAACTCCTCAGAGGTCTCCAAAAGACACAGCTGATAAATGGCCTGAGAACATTCACCGTATCTGATGGAATGCAATCCTCAATTAAATATAAATCACTCCAGGTATTCTTTTCCCCATTTCAAAGAAAACAACAAATATTAGAAAAACAGAACTGCTTCCCCTTTCTCATTACAGTATTTCCTCTCTGGAGCCAGCAATCCTGGGTGTTCCTCAAACAGCTCAACCCCATCCACACGGCTGCAGGATCCTTTCCTTTGAAAATTCCCTACTCTGTCTTTACCATACAGAGCAGCACATTCCTCAGGATACACATTACATATCTGAAAAAAAAGAAATCCTTCAAAGTGGTAGCAGTGTCCAAATGACATGACTAATGCAGAGGTATATTGAAGTACTGAAAAGTGTAGGTGGGTAATTAGGTGCTGTCTCAAAGCCAGAAGCTCACGGTGACATTCAGCCAGGACTTTTGTCACTTGCTGCAGCTCTACCCCACACTGAAACATGGCACGCTATGGAGTCCCTGAAAGGGCCACTGCTGTTTGAACCAATAATTTCCTTTTAAAAGAAAGTCTGAGTACTGTTCAGAGTAATAAATAAAAATTATCTTTAAAGGCATGGAAGAATTAACTGTTCAACCAGACACAAAACCATGGCTTCTTTTTTAACTCTAGGTGAATGCCAACTTAGGTATTTTTGTTAACCAACCTAGGCAGAGAAAACCCATCATTTTCCACAATTTATTAAAGAACACACATTCACTCTTATATGCAGAAGTGTGGTTTCACAAACATCAGCACAGCTCACATCAGGAAGCCATAATTAGCTCTGTTCATTGACGTACTCAGACAACATAAATTACAGACCACGTCTAAATATCTGTCCAACAAAACAGCTGAGCAACCATCCAAACCCAAAGGAATAATTGTTAATATATTCCACAGGTAGAGATCTGCTATTAGTTACAGGAAATAAGGTATATGGTTTCAGTAATGATTGTTTTAACCGTCACAGTCCCACACATATGAGAAATTTATTCCACCGCCGTATCTGAGCACATGTGGTTCAGAGTGTTGTAACTCAACCTGCTGCAAAACCCACCAGGTACTACCTGTGGACATCGACATACTTAAACCTTTGATGGTTTCACATAAGCTCTCTGTGATGGCTGACACAGGCAAAAAATTTCCATGTTCCACATTGCAATAAAATGTGATTTTCCAAAGGACTTTTGAGCGTCCTTACCTTTCCTCCTCTGTCCCTTCTCCTTCCCATCCCTACCTGAACTGGGAATGTGCTCTAAATACACACCCAGAGATTGAAAGAGCCTGCACTGCCCTCCCACTCACAATAGTGACTCACCGAAACCCCAAAGCTGCACCTTAAACACAATCACATCTTAAGGTTTAAGCAAAAATTAACTCGTATTTAGATCATCCAAAAGTACCGGTTCTGAGGTTTGTCATTACTAAACTGCATAAGCGAGAATGACAATTTATCTTTTATATAAACCAACTGGAAAAAGCAAGAAAACCTCCACTTCTTTTGAGAATGTGGTAAACCAAAATTGTTCACCTGTATTTGGATGGCTGAGCAGCAGTAACATTAATTTACTGGTGACATCCATAAACCACAGTCTGGACTATCTACACAACCTGAAAGCTGCAAACACCTACAGAATACCAAAATTTACCATTACCTGGAGGCAGCAAGGAATGAAACCTGCATGGATTTCCTGGCCTGCTTTGGTTTCACTAAAATACCACATCTCATTTTTACTGTACTTATGATCTACACATACAAGGGCATGGAGTGACATAATGAGGAGAATGGCTTTAAACTGATGGAAGGTAGGTCTACATTAGAAATTGGGAGGAAATTCTTCCCAAGGGTGGAGAGGCCCTGGCACAGGGTGCCCAGAGAAGCTGTGGCTGCCCCTGGATCTCTGGAAGTGTCCAAGGCCAGGCTGGATGGGGCTTGGAGCAGCCTGGGACAGTGGAAGGTGTCCCTGCCCATGGCAGGGGTGGCACTGGATGAGGTTTAAGGTCCCAGACTAATCTGTGATTCTATGATACAATCAGAATTGCAAACAACATATTTTTTAAAGAGTTGGTTTGATCTTAATCAAATTGTAAGGACTTCCAGGTTCAGTTCTTATGCCTGTGTTTTCAACCCTGAGATGGAGCAGCAGGAACTGGAAGTCGAGATTTTTAAGATGTCCCAAGGCTATCAATCCAGAGACACCCTGACATAAGAGACAGTTAAGGCTCCTTTTGGAGTTTATGCATTTAGAAAGTAACATGCTGTAAAATTTGCACATTACCCTGTGAATGCTAAGTTAACAATATTGCTATAAATCCTTAGGAAAAAGATGTTAATGCATATGCAGTGTACACATTTTAAAACTCAGAATTTAAACTGTTTTACTATTTTATCTAGGCAAAGGCACTAATAACCTTCATAATTTTCTGTTGTAAATTTAATTTGTTTTTTTTTTCCAGCTACAGAAAAGCAAAAAAAAAAATTAATCCCCAGAATTTTCTTTTTACCTTCTTCCCCAACACAGTCTGAGACTATCATAAATACTTTGCATCTATACTTCTAGCCGTCCTCAATCAACATCTTTGAAGATCTTAATCTATACTGAATAAATTATTGCAATTTATACTTTTTTTCCAGTGAAGAAAGACATCTGTGCATCACATTTATGGTTAACTCAAAACCACAACAGTCAAAGCTACCTCTGTGGGGAAGCCTCCATCCCCCAATGGAGCACAGCACTCCAAAGATATATTTCAGGGAAATTTCTCTGACTGATGTGCTGATCCCTCAGTACATTGGGAATGGCAATTACAATACACAACTTGGTTTCTTTGTGTCTAACTGACCTCCTAAATTGTATACATGGGACTAAATACTACTCAGGACAGGGCATGAGGGATACTCAGTACTCTGTAAACTGCCTTCACAAATTTGGTTTTACAAGGGCAACTTAAGCATTGTTAATATTTAATTAGGATAAAATTTTCCTCCAAAGAAAAGGAAGATAGAAGGGGAAAAGATACAGAAATGTGTGATGGAGAACCAGGGCCATCCTCTGCCACGGAAACAACCACAGCCACCATCACCCATCACCAACAAAACAAATTAACTTTTCCACAGGCTTTGTTCCTCTGTCTCCTCCCTTTAATGGTCCAAATAGATTTACAAAAGTTGACATGAGTATGCTGCAGAGCAGAAGATATTAAATAATTATATTCA
Organism: Agelaius tricolor; assembly: GCF_023055355.1. Lineage (NCBI taxonomy): Eukaryota > Metazoa > Chordata > Aves > Passeriformes > Icteridae > Agelaius > Agelaius tricolor. The sequence goes on from NW_027269270.1 coordinate 32,626,261, forward strand.
CAAAAAGTTTTACATTATTTTGAGGAGCTCTACCACCACTAACAGGATTTTTTTAAACAAGGTAAAATATAAAAAAAAATACAGCTCTAATATGAGAGTATAACCTCATATGAGAGTATGCCAGGTTTGCAATTGGATCTGAGAGAAAATTAGTTATTCTGATTTAACAGTTAATTATAAGCTCCCATTTGCCATGTAATTCAGAAGCCTAGAAAAATGAAAACTGATTTTAACAGACTGCTCAAGTTGTTAAATGATATGTTGGCTTTATCCAACTTATTTGCAGTGTGTTTACAGCACGTGAAGGATCAACACAGTTTACAGGACTCAACATTTCCAGTGCTGCACCTATGACTATAAATTTGATGGCACTGATGATGCTGAAGGCTTACATTAGGTTTAAATAGATGAAGGATCCTTGATTTAGAGTATCTCCGAGAGGAGAGGGAACTAATAGGTGTGGTAATGGGAGATGTAGCACTATTTTTAAACTTGACAGGAGACATATTAGTTGCTAGTTCCCTATTATAGAAAAAGTCCCAGTCTGGTAATAATGGGCTGGCATTTTGAAATTCCTCCGATTTATTAGGAATATGATGAGAAATGTGCTCCACACGCTCTGAGCTTCAGACCAGTTTCTGTACAGAAGGTAAGAATTGCAATGTGTATTCATGGCCAGTTTAAAGAGCATAAGTGCTCATTTTTTAAAAGTCACAAATATTTTAACTAATTTTATTTGAAAGTCACAGTCTACAGTGCATATTAGCCAATTGATTAAAAGACAAAGCATTTGCTAGAAGCCATCATTAGTCACTCTGTGAGGTAATAAAAATCAACCCACATCAAAAAGTTGATTTGTTTTCCCCAGCAAATTTGAAGTAGCAAAATGCTAAACGAAGACCAAATCACTCTTGTGTCAACAGAACTTGGGATTGAGGAATTAAACTGCTCTTATAAAAAAGCTGGAATTGCAAGAGTTAATTTAAGCATTAGGCTTGGTAGCCTGAGATGTTTGGCAGCAACACTTGAGTGGGCACAAGCCAGATTTCTTTTGCAGTCAGAAGGTATCCCTTTGAATATGTGATGAAAGGATCTGCTTCTTCAGTCACACCTTGAGTCCATGGAAAAGGATGCAACGAGATCTACTGTCAAATGGAGTTCAACTCTGAAATCAGGGAGGGGACCCACACACAGGAGCAATTTGCAGGGTAGGTGGCCAGAAAGCCAACTCTGTCCTGAGCTGCATCCAAAGCCGTGGGGGTAGCAGGTCGAGGGAGGGGAAGCTGCCCCTCTGCTCCCATGAGAGCCCAACTGCAGAGCTGCATCCAGCTCTGGGGTCCCCAGTGCAAGAGAGATGTGGACCTGGTAAAGCCAGGCTGGGAGAGCTGGGGGTGTTCACCTGGAGGAGAGAAGGCTCCAGGGAGAGTTCAGACCCCCTGCCAGAGCCTAAAGGGGCTCCAGGAGAGCTGGAGAGGGACTGGGGACAAGGGATGGAGGGACAGGACCCAGGGAATGGCTTCACACTGAGAGGGTTAGATAAGATATGAAGACAAAATTCTTCCTGGTGAGGGCTTGGCACAGGGTGCTCAGAGAAACTGTGGCTGCCCTGGATCCCTGGAAGTGTCCAAGGCTGGGTTGGACAGGGCTTGGAGAAACCTGGGATGGTGGAATATGTCCTGCCCACAGCAGGAGGTGGGAACAAGATGGGCTTTAAGGTCCCTTCCAACCCCAAACCATTCTGTGATGCAAAGTTCACAAGACATTTCAGTACAGTTACCTCAAAATTTATTTCAACCATGATGGAAAATGGACTTCAAAAGCCAAATGTACCTGCCATGTTTTTCACCTTAAGACCTGCAACTAAAGGAACATAAAAAGGGCAATCATGAGGATTTTGCCAACCTATGAAATCCTTAATCAAGGGAACAGAATAAATGATCAAGTTATTGTTTATGAGATGCAACATTTAAGTACTGGATCCCTACAGCAGTGTGGGCATGATACTTTAAGTAACTTCAAGGCTGAAATGTTACCTGTACAAAAACCCATCAGTTTTAAATAACAAGTACTAAAATTCAACAGATGAAATTTTTTGGTCTTTCACTCGCCCAACTCTTTTCAGTTCAGGAGAGAGCTGAACCAGGGCTTCATGCTCTGAAGCCATAAAAACAGAAATACCTCTCATTAACTTCTGTGCAGCCAGCACCACATTATGGCTTTTAGAAACCCCTCAAAAGCTCTCAGAGTCAATAGCAAACATCACACAATACTGAATGAGGGCTTCATACAGCACTAAACATATTTTTCCATGTTAACAATATTTATATCTTATTTCCAACTTGACATGCAGATGACATGTTACCCACATCAATTTATAAATCCAGCACAATAGGAGTTGCCAATTTGATTTAGTGGTGCAGCACCCTGTTTCCTGTAAATAATTTCCCTAGCAGGCTTTGACTAAGCCCTCTGAAAGAGCTCTAGAAATATTAAAGGCTCCAGTTTCTGGCCAAAATGCTTTCTGACAGCTCACTGCAAGTGTTCCCCAGCATCTCTGCTGACCCAAGAATAGCAAATTTAATGACTTAAGTCACTTGTTTCTATCCTCTTGTGTGCAGAGCTTGCAAATTACTTCAAGGATTGGCTTAAAGCAACGAAGAAAAGCGTATTCATACATTTTATTTTACTTCACAAGTATCAGAAAGTTAAGGGGTCTGCCTCCTCCACTGGGAAGTATCTATGGATACACACATTGCAGAAAGCTGAAAAACACTGACACGAGTTAAATAAACATGTCTGGTATCATCTGCCAATTGAAATGGTGAGCATTGCAGGAAATATTTGTTTTCCATGAATAAAAGCGATACACAAGCATCTCAAAACAATCTGTTTTGGAAGGTTATTTTGGTTGTTTTGTAAACAAGTTTAGGTTCTGAGCTGATGTTTTCAAAACAGATACTGCAAAGCGAATAAATATTCATGTCTGGGGGAGACCCTAACAGACATGAAACAAGTGTGTGGCCCTTTTTAACAGTGCCACAGATAAAGCAAGGCAAGGACACTCAGAGAGGACATCAAGATGTAAATTTTTTCCTTGAAGTTTCTCAGATGGCTGAAAAGTGCCATTAAAATCATCATGCTCAAAAAAGCCTGGGCCTTAAAAACTTGGCTTTTATTGCACATAAGAAAATCTGGCTACAACCCACAAACAGCACTGTAGTCTTTAACAAAAAGAATTAAAAACAGGGATTTTTTTAAATTTGACTTCATTATAAATCATGAATGTATCAGTACAACTCATTTGGGTTTTCAGCTTTAGGGTCACCTGGGAATCATTTAAAAACTGTCTAAAAACCATTTACTGTGCTTGAGCAACTGGCCACACTCACAAAACCTTTCTTCAAAACCTGAAAATACTTATCTAAATAAAACATCCTGCTCAACAAAACCAAAAATTATGCTGTCACTTACCAGCTTCTTCCACTTGTACCACACAGAACCTACACAACCTGGAACACTCCCCCCAACACAGTGGTACAACACTAAGAATCACTGAATAGTTTGGGTTTGAAGAGACCTTAAAGGTTATCTTGTTCCAACCCCACAGCCAAGGACACCTTACACGAGAGCAGACAGCTCCACACCCCACCCAGCCCGGCCTTGGACACTTCCAGGATTGGGAGTTCAGGAACATTAAGTATGGTTTATAATGGCCATGACTACAGGGGAGCAGAGAACAAAACATATTCACTGCAGGGCTCAGAGCTGAAGGAACTATTAGTAGGTGCTCTTGCTGACACTGCTGATAAAAATCCCAGAAATACCATTACAAGGCAATGCAAGAAACCGCTCACACCTCACACACGCAAGGTCTGTGCTTAATATTCCCACTTCTTCATTTCAAAGCCACAAATATCACAGCCTTTGCCAGCAAGTTAAAGATCTGTTCTGACTCCTACTAAAGGCATCAGGGTTGTGCAGTTACTCTGGCCATTGGGAAATTTTTGGCAATACCCCCAGTTAAGCATTCACAGCAGCCATAAGCAGCTCTTGGAGGCCTGGAGAACAACAGCATATGGACAGTTTGGAAAAATCTCTGTAATCAGGGCAGTGTTACCTCAAAACAGTGTTCCACGGGCAGTCAGGCTCACAGCAATGCTACAGCTGAAACTTCTGGTTTTTTTCCGTGTACCTGGACCTGTTTGAGTGGATCCAAAGGAGTTCATGAGGATACTTCAAGGGCTGGAGCCCCTCAGCTCTGGAGCCAGGCTGGGAGAGCTGGGGGTGCTCACCTGGAGAAGAGAAGGCTCCAGGGGGACCTCAGAGCCCCTTTCGGTGCCTCAAAGGCCTTCAGGAGAGCTGGAGAGGTTCTTGGGACATGGGCCTGGAGGCACAGGACACAGGGAATGGCTTCAGACTGAAGAGTAAGGTTAGACTAGAAATTTGGAGTGCTTTGGTTATAGAGATGACATTAAACCTCTATTTAAATCACCTATTTATGCTGTGATTTTCAAAAATTGCTTTCATTCAATGGATCTGAAGCCAAGAGAGGTGTTACACAGGCCTTAGTACAGAGTGAATGATTCAGATCTTTCTGAATATCTTCAGATCCCATTTTCCCATCAGTGTTTTAGCAGAGACTAATCCCATAAAGCTTTGTAAGTAGTAGATACTTGAAGGTGCTTATGAAACTGATTTAGCCCCACATTTAAGGCAGAAATAAATCTGGAAGACACTCTCCCCCTTTGACCACCGAAGATAAAATATAATTATGAGGGAGGGGAAAGGAGAGGAAGGAAAATAATAAGTTCCCTTCACAAAATATACACGTGGAAAAAAACTCAGATGAGGTACCCAAAATAAGCAATACCATGCAAATGTTCTGAGAAAAGAGAATTATTTCCACCTATCTGCATTGATCACACAAACACTTGCTTCCACTGACAAGAACATAATCCAAACTCTGCCTGTTCATCTCAAAGTGGTTATGAAGCCATGTGTGAGGTGCATTCAACATCCTCTAAGATGAACAGAATCTGTTTTGCATCCCAATATCCTTGGAGAGAGCAATATTCATGCAAGATGATTCAAGCTACTCTTCAGAGCTGCAGCACTCTGCCTCCCCATTGAAGCTCTGAATGAGCATGGGCAAGAGAGATCCATAAACCATTTTTCCTAGAGTCTATAGACAGTTGGTTTCTTAGCACTCACGGAAACATCTTCTTGGGCATTAACAGAATGACTTAGAAAGAAAAAAAGTCTGCTTTTTCTCTTTAGAGCTGAGTTTCTTTTCAAGCTGTGTAACACCACTTGATATTTAGTTTAGCTACTCAACCAAGCATCAGCCTTCAATGTATCCAAGGTGCAGAATGGTTGACTAACACAGACCATTTCACTTGTTCGGGCTTATTTACAAATACCACTTACATACTGCTGGCATTTATAATGACACCTGGGATGTTGCTGACACACCACTACGTTTGTAAAGTTGGAGTCTACAGGCACAGTGCATTCTAAGAAACGTGCTGGGGAATACACACAGCGTTTCCTTTGACTGTAACTAGAATGGTTACTTTGACTATATCCTATCTGAATAGGGAAAAAAGCTTCAGAAACAAGCTTTAGCAAGGTTAATCCCCCACTGATTTTCTTATCACTCAACACTATTTCACTCAATTACTTTTGTCAATGATTTTCTCAAAAAAATGCCTCCTGACCATATTACAGGGTTGCTTAAATTATACTGCAGAGACACATTCATGCATACACAGAACTTCATGTGTTTCTTACTACTGTTGCCTACTGAGTTGTTATTCCAAAGCCCACGACCTCTAAATACCACACATCAGTCCTAGAAACCTTGACACAGTGTTTGATGACAGAGAAATACTTGGTTTGGTTTTGTATATATACAGCCAGACTATAAGGCATTTACCTTACAGAGGAGGCAAAAATAGAATATAGATGATTTATTCAACTTTGCAAAGCCAAAGGAGTGGTAATTTGTATTAACATGTCCCAAGCCTTGAAGTGTCCACAGCCAGTCTGGTTGGGGCTTGGAGCAGCCTGGGATAGTGAAAGGTGTCCCTGTCCATGGCAGGGGGTTGCAACTACATCACTTTTAAGGTCCCTCACAACCTAAACCACATTATGATTCTAAAACAATACAAAACACTGTGTACAAGCTCAAATTACTAGCAATTTGTAAGAAAAAGCTTGGATTCTTACGCAGAACTAATAATATAACTTCTAACCAAACAGTGTCAATTGTTCTAAATATGCTTGAAACAACAAACTGCTAAGTAATTATTCTATCTCCTCCCTCCAACCCCAAAATCATACTACACCTTCTGCCTGGGGTTTTCCCATTATTAACAACAAGAGGTTTCATTTATCTGCTTTTATCCAAAAACGTTGAAGAGCTTAACAAACATTAATTAAACCTCGCAACACTCCTGTGAGGTAGGTAGGTATTGTTATCTCTGCTTTACAGATGAGAAAACCTGAATTAAAAATTGTGATTTGCACCATTTCCCAACAGTAGTTTTACAGTAAAGCCAAGTGTAGAAGAAAGGAGCAGTGACTTGTATGTCCCTACTCCCAGCCACCACAATATGCATTCTCTTTCAAACCAGCAGGACTTTACTTGACACTTTGCCACACGTGAGAAAAATATTCTGAAAAGCAGCATTAATTTATCATTAGCATCATCCCTTCTAAGAAAATACAGACAAATACATCTTTTACCCAGATTGTACTTCCATTATTTCATTATGAAAATGAGACAAAATTGTATCCTCTTCATCTGGATAGCTGATGAATTTCATCTTCAAAAGGAAAATCTACACTTCTTGAAACCATATGAATTGTTCCTCAAAAAACTGAATCCCTGATTTCCTCTTTTCACTTATGTTTCTTAACAATTCCTAAGTTCTTCCCTACTCTCTTAGCTTCTTTTCTCACTACTTCATGTTGTACTTTCCTTTCCTTAATCCTACATCACCTTTTTCTTCTTTATTTTTTTTAATGACAAAACAAAGGATTTACTTACAAACAGCACATCAACTACTACCTAGATGGGTCACATACCAATTTTTCCTGTCTCAAACTCGTCTCGCTTCCAACCTGTGTATGAACAAATCCTCCATCTGACAGTCCATAAAATCAAACACTCTTCTCTTTGCCCATTCTGCCATATTCCTCATTAGAAAACCTCCAGTCATTTCTTCAGTGTTTCAGAAGTAAAAGCTTCACAATTCTCTTCCTTTATTTTCCTTGTCTAATTGCCAGTTTCACTTCCCTGTCTATTTCCACGAATTTAACAAATCTGTCCTCTGTAAAAGTGGCCATCTCTGATGTTTTGTAAACTAAGGTAGCACAGTAAATGTTTCTGAATGGACATGGAGACAACTGAAGTTATAGAAACTTACTTTAAAATACAAGTTGATAAAAGACTTTTTTTTTAACAAAACAACTGTAAAATGTTTTTGAAGTCATATGATTTTTCTATGACTTGATTTCTCTTATTTTAGAATCAGCATGAAAAGTTAAACTAGACCCTTTTTTTTAAACCACACAAGCTAGCACATCTTGTTTGTACTGCTTGCTCTAATGAAGTGAGCCTACACTTGCCAGTGCACAGTAAAAATAGGTAGCTCTGTTATTCATATACACTGCAAGCAGCATCTTGCAGGCTCTGAGAACTTGTTCTCATCATATGGAGGCTGCAATAAATGTTCAGCCACTGTTTTCTCCTTCAGCTCTCAAAATTACAGCTGTATTCTTTAAGCATTACATGTGATTTCTTGCACTTTAAAGCTTCTGAACTACTTGAATTGCAAGACGCAGAAGCTCTGCCCACAGACACTTTCTTGCTCCCACTTATTTCATGCTACAGCCAGAAAAGTACCAAATGCTACTTGTTCATGGGATTTGCTGGTCAGGGGATACAGCATCCCCCCAGACACACTGCAGCTGAGCAGGATCTGTGTCTGCCTCTGCAGCACACAATCCCCATCTACTCCTTTTTCATCACCCCTTAAAGGTGACCTTTAAGAAGAACCTGTCATACGAAGTATTTTATCCTGACAGCCTGAGAGAGCTAGGGGTGTTCAACCTTAAGAGGAAAAGGCTCAGGAGAAAGCTCAAAGCCCCTTCCAGTACTTAAAGGGGCTCCAAGAGAGCTGGAGAGGGACTTGGGACAAGGGATGGAGGGACAGGACCAGGGGGAACAGCTTTACACATGGACAGAAGGCAGGGTGAGATGGGATATTGGGAAAGAATTCCTCCCTGTGAAGGTGGGCAGGCCCTGGCACAGGGTGCCCAGAGAAGCTGTGGCCACCCCTGGGTCCCTGGAAGTGTCCAAGGCCAGGCTGGACAAGGCTTAGAGCACCCAGGGATAGTGGGAGGTGTCCCTGCCCATGGCAGGGGGCTGGAACAGGATGTCCCTTCTAAACCAAACCATTCTGTGATTCTCTAGGTCTAGGAGCATGAAAAACCAGTTTAAGGAAAATTACGATTTTCCAACAGTTTTCCGCTGTTTAGTTGCCAGCACATTATTTAAATTCACAATTTTTACATTATTTCAGAACAAGTACAGAAATAAATACGCTATTTGTTGCTATTTGTTTCCATTTTGAGATGACTTGCTAAAATTTTCTCAGTTTCTGCATGCACAAAAGTCAAGGGGTTATTTAACCTCTGTAGGCACAAAAGGTTGCATTTTTCTTTTTTAACATCCACTAAGGTAACCAATTCCTCTGCATTCAGCCACTGAGAGAACCATCTCAAACCCTGCAGAAACTTCAGATATGCAGCAGAGATCAGTAAGTCTCATCATGAGAGGCTTCTCAGCACATTAATCTCACTCTCCACTACTGTCATTTACTTCTTGCTTGATTCCCAATGTTTTGGCTTTTCTTTTTTTTTTTTTTTTAATTTTGGTGGATTCTTATCTCCAAAGTCACAAAAACTGCCACAGAACAAACACTCTCCAATGCTTAAAATCAGGTTGGAACCCACAGAAAATTAGTTTCAGTGAGACTCCTACTCTTTTGTGTTCTCCCCTTCAGATATATCAACCCTGTCTGCATTCTAAACAGTCTCTTTCCCCAAACAGTTTTATGGTGAAAGAATAGAAGATAAAATTGCTTCTGAAACCCTCTAACAATGAATTTTTTAACTTTTTCTTCCTTTAAAAACCCATTTGCCTCCATAATAAATGCTTTGTGAGGAATATAATAAATTACCCCTCTCTGTGGTGTATGAAAATCCCAAGTGAAGCTTGGTTCTGCTCTTCTGAAGCCCCTCACTGGGCACCACCAGACCAAAGCTCGAGCACGAGGCTTTTGGGCATCAGAGCAACACCGGGAACATCAGACGCCGAAGCGTGTGTAGGTGTATTAGCAGTCCTACCATCCATCTGTCAGAAATCTTCGATGTTCCTGCACATCACCCACTGGCAGAGCTGTCTGCCAAGCAAAAATATTATGAAATGTTCATTATATCCTCAAATCTCCCCCCCTTCCCAAGGAGGAAATGGAAAAACCTGTCTCTCCACACACACAGGCTTCACATTCGTTACCAAGAAACGGCGAAAGACTTTCAAATACACCCAGAAAGAAAATCTACCAATAGACCAGGACTGTGAATTTCGATTTATTTGAGCAAACTTTACTTACCAGAGGATATGCTGACTTTTAGTTCACATATATCTCATTTTTAAGGTACGTTAAAGACAGAGTTTACAATTAACTGAACAGACAGCGTACAAAAGGCTTTTAGAACTACACCATATGGTCGAGGGAAAGGAACAATCTGGACTATCCACATTTCAATCTGCAGGCTTGTCCACCTCTATAACACGTTGTATTGCTGTAATAAAATATTAAGATAGAATTTTAAAAGTGAAAATATCTATCTTTTGCACTACCAGGGAGCAAGGCATCTTACAGTCTAGCGCATTTAATAAATATTTTAACTTTTATGATTTTGGCTTGCTGAATCAGATATAGTCAATAAAATTCCCAATTCATTTTAAACTCTAGTTCCAGAAGGATATGGGTGGGTATTCATCTTATGCTTCAGGGAAATAAAAAATACCAGTTTATACAGGGTGTACTGGCAGCAGTTAACGTAACAGATGACACATTCTTGGAAATTAAATAAAAGCAGAAAGAAAATATCCATTGTTGCTCAGTGAAGGACTAATCACATGGTCACAGCTGGAACCAGTGTAAATCATTCATTAATAAAATTCTGTTGTAGTAGTCACTTTTTTCTGCTTTTCAAATGCCAATAGAAAAAAAGACCTCTTTCAATTCTTTTCAGAATGGAGACACTTACAAGTATTTCATAGTAACTATTAAACTTAATAAATCTTTACAGAAAAAGAAAAAAATGTCTGCAAGGAAGGCATTGTTGGCACAAAGGAAAAATATAAATACTTCTCTATTCTACATATAATCCCAGAACATAGTCCAAGGAGATATATGCTTCCCTCTGTACCGGCCTGAATTCTGATCACACAGAATCCAAATCTTAAGAAAAAAATCACCTGAAGCCTCTGTAAGGCACATTTTAAAATGTAAAGAATATAAATGCAGCCTTGTGGGTCAGATCCCTCAATGTGAACTCGAAATCTGCACTAGATGAAATGCAGACAGTCCAGAGAGATCATGCAATACTCAAGTATTCCATGATTACGTATTCTTGGATATAGGTATCACAGGCTCACAGCCAACTCTGCCCTGAGCAAGAGGTTGGGCTAGGTGGCCTCCAAAGAACAATCCCAATCTGAATTACCCTATGATCCCATGTTCTTTCACATTACAGATTTCTCTCTTGAGCTGTGACACTTTTCTCTTAAAAAAAAAAAAAAAAATATATATATATATATATAAACTACTTCAAGTTTTGTGTTTCATTGCCCCCAAGAGCAGGAAAAATCCCCACATAACCTGTACGACTTTGCAGGTAACGAGTTATGAAATCACAACAATCAGATCATCCACTGCAATTATTTTGAAAGCAACCTTCTGGTATCTAAATTCTGGTATATTCAGTGTCCTACTCACAACACCACAGGATAAGAGGCCTGTTTTTCTAATTCTTTCAAAGAAACTACAGAGAACAGGAAATACAGAGTATGCCATTTGATGCTGTAAACTGCCACAATATAAATTAAAGAGGATAGGTTTTCCTCCACTCCAAAAGGAAAAAAAATCAAAACCACCCCACTCCTCATCATCTGGTACAAACACGGCAAGAACAGAGCATTTAAAATTGTCGAGAATTCCTTTAATTGAAAGGTTTCTTTGAATTTGAAAGCTAAAAATATATTATCTCCCTCCTTCTGTGCCTACTAAGCAGTCTGAGCAAAGACTTAAAGCACTCTGGGGCTTGAGAGGATATTTGGGTTTTACTGCCAAGCCTGCTAAGGACTTCCCAAATCTCCCCAAGCCAGGGACCCTGGGAACGCGGCGGCGTAAGCCTCGCGCAGCCGGTGGGGACGCGCCGCCGCAAACTCCGACACACGCTCACATTTCCGCGTGATCAAAGGCTCGACTGCTCTGCTCTTCACTTTACTGCAGTTATTCCTACCTCACAGTGACATCCTCAGCAGAGGGAGATGCTTGATAGGAAACTGGTTAAAAAAAATATATAACCCACCCCCCCCCCAGTTTTTGAGTAATTAACTTCAAGTGGGATGAAGTGACAGTTCAAAGCACTGTCGCTGTAAGAGCATTACCAATAAGCAGGAGGAAATCACTACCTAAGAAAACCTGAATATGCAAATACATAGCAATTTTGTCAAATTCAGAAATAAAAACGCCCCTAAATATTGTGCTAATTTTTATTTTAACAATTATCTGTGTACTCTTTGTCAGAATGGGTAAAACCAAAAGGCCGGAAAGCAAATTAAGCATGCAGGTGCTACAGAAAAATCTAAAGCAACAGCAGAAAATATCAGCTCTCACACATGTACAGGCCATGATGCAGACAGGCAGCTTTTCTATAAGATACCATTTTCTGCTCTTCCTCTCTACAAATAATAAACATACTGCCTTTTTGGGAACAGAAAAATGCAGTAACAGATCCTGACTGGCTAGGACACACAGGTGAAGTTTACTTCATATTGTTTGGTGATGCATTTCCATGTCAATAATTTATTTTATTTTAAATAAAAGCTGGTGAAAAGTGTGTCCAACCAATTCATGACTTTTGTCCAGGCTGAGCCCCCCAGCTGCTCCTCCCCAGACATGTGCTCCAGACTCTTCCCCAGCTTCATTCCTTCCCTCTGGACACACTCCAGCCCCTCAATGTCCTTGTCATGAGGGGCCCAAAACTGAACATAGTGTTTGAAATGTGGCCTCACCAGTGCCAAGTACATTATTTTAATTGCTTCCATGCCTAATTGGCACTATCTGGAAGTTCCCAGCAGCCAGGTGAGGTCATTCAGGCCATTGGGTTGGCAGCTGTACATCCACCAAGCAACACCAGACACGGGGGCCCTCAGCTCCACACTGTTCCCATGGCCACTAACAATCAGGAAAGGCTAGCAGCATAAAAAAATACATCAAACTTCTGAAAATATACAACTATTAATCATTTTTTCTCATTAAAAACTCAGTACTCAGCTCTAGGTAGACTGGCTCTTTCAAATGGAGTGTGACAGAGTAGGAAAAAAAAGCAGTATTTAGTTTAGCTAGGAAACATGTGACAGATATAAGCTAAAGTTAATGCTAGGAAAGCTAAAATTTATCTTTACTAATCCCTCTCACTGGAAACAATAGGACAGAATTAAAAATGACAAAGTTAACATGAGGAAGTACGTTTGGGGGAGGTAGGGAAAAGGAGACAGAAGAAGCACATGAGGAAGGGCTGCTGCCACCTCACCTAGAGAAGAGCAATTTATTTCCATCAACTCTAAATCACTGTAATGACTTTTTCACGTAGACAAGCATCAGAATTTTTAATTTCAGTGACTATTACCTGTGAATGCACACAATAAACAAGTTTAAGCACTTACATTTCTGGGCTGATTTACATTTTAAAGTCAGAAGTAGCAGTCATCTATACCAAAAGGTAACGAGCAAGTTAATTTCTTTCATTTAGATCATTAAGGCATAAAAGTCCTCCCTACCGTTATATAAATGAAGATAAAGTTATTCACAGAAAATAAATAAGTATTTCCCAAACATGCTGTTCCTCTGCAGCAGAAAAGAAGCTACTTCAGAAAGAAGGGTGCTGAGTGAGAGAAAGATAGTAAAACTGCACCAAGAGTGGATTTCACACTGCAGGGAGGAGCTGACTAATATTTTTGAAAGTCACAGAATAAAAAGAGGATGGGCTTAATCAAATAGCTGGCTTACAATTTAAATTTTTTTAAATTTGTATTATAACTTTGTAATTGTGTATTAAAATGTGACTCATATTAAGCAGCAAATAGCTTTTAAGTAAATGCTTTGGTCTCCTTAGCAAGAAAGATCTTCAACACCAACTGTAAATACCGAAGCTGTCTCTCATTCAAATGCTTTCAGGTTTGTTTTTTTTTCCTCCTGTTTTACTCAAAATATGCAGACTTGGATGCCTACAACTAGCACATAAACCAGAAATATGGCATTTAAATCCCTTCATTAAAAGTTGAGGCCTCAAATGGGCTGAAGACAGAAGCTGGAGCAAAGGCAACTACTCCTTCGACCGGGACCAGTGAGGATTTACTCCAAGGATCAAACTCCCAGAGCTTGGGGTGCCTCAAATTCAAGCCCTAATTCTTGCATTTCTAAGGTGCCACATTGCTGCTCTGATTTTCCAACAGGTTGGTGAGGTTGCTTTGAAACACCAAAACCAAGGGGCGAGCTCACGTGCTGGGTACAGGGGGGGGATGCTCTCAAAACGCTCACAGCGTCACTTTTCATCTTCTAAGACATAAATTCATGTGATCTTTGAACAACTATTTATTTCACACCAAACCAGATATCTCCCTAAAGCCTACCAATACAGCCTGCAGGCATATTTCTTAAATAAAAGTACTGAGTCCTTGTATACTTAAAATTTGCATAGCAAAGGGATGAATCAACTATCACAGAAGTAGTAACACTCTGCAGCAACTGCTTACCTCTTGCAGAAGAAAAAAAAAAAAAAAGCCCTGTTTACAAGGTTTAGGTGGGACTCCACAAGTGCTTCTCTTCATGTTTCACAACTCTTGAGGAATCATTTTCTTACAGAATTCTGACAACTGCTGTTCAGTCTCTTCAAATGCACCAGTCGTGTTCATAGAATTTATATTTTGCACGTGTAAACTTCCTTATTTGTAGATTTTATTTATTTCTGCCTGAAGGTTACTGGGATTGTACATATCATTTCAATTAAATTACACCAGTAAGGCAATTTTTTTGCTGCAATGTCCAAATAACTTTATGTACTAACTTTTTTGCTGCAAAAAGATATATCTTTTTTGTTACAGAGAGCTTCAGTTTTCACCAACCTAGCAAATTATCCCAGCAGCACCTACATTAAATGATCAGTAAAATAAATATAAGGTATTAGATAGGGCTGCATTTTACAATTAAATCACTTTAATTGCTTTACTGCCCTGTATTTAAGTGTTCAGAAAATAAGTAGCTATATTTGAAAACAAGTAATTAAAAAAATAAGGTGTGAATTCTGTAGAGTTGTTAGAGCAGAGGAGTAACTTTATTTTACCTGAAGAACCAGAAACAGGTAAGTAGTGGAAGAAAGCCCAGGATGAGAGATTCTGCTCACACCATCATTTGAGAAATATCTGAGGTTAAATTAACTCATTTTACATTAATGGATCATAACTAAAGCTTTGAAAAACCTGCTAGAGGAGATTTACTGAGAAACTGTGATGGAGGCTACCAACACATGATACATTATCTCTTGCAATCTAAAAATTCTTATCTACTACAGAACTGAAGATAAAATGCCACTTGGCTTAAAATTTTCTAAGAAAAGGCTGTTTTCCAGAAAAGCACGTGGCTGAAACAGGGCTACTGTTAACCAAAGACTCTAAAAAATACACCAGGTCTGCTTCTGCCAGCCTCCCTCAAGCTGCTGCTACTCACATGAGAGCTCCCAGGACTGGGCTCACATGGAATAATCTATATTACATATTCTGATATATAACAGCCATTGTATAATAATACTCTTTGTGACCTAGTTGGTGTTTATGAACAAGTATTATATGCATATGTATGTTTTATGTAAGATGATGAACACACATGTCCCAGCTTTATAGTCACACTCCACATGAAGCCACCAGCACTGTCCCACACTGCCACAATGGGACCTCCTAAACAGAGCCATGACAACTAATGGAATTTCACCAAATGCTACCAGCTGTATTTATACTGGGGATAGCCTTACCACAGCTTTTAGAGACCTGCTCTGCAGCTCAGGAATTAGCTGCATCTCCTCAGCCCAGCTACTGTAATTTGTCATTTTGATATTTTGCCTTGCCAGGTGAAAAACTCCTCCCACTGTTATTCTTCAGTGGAGATAGGTCAGATTTAAATTGGCTTAAATATGGTTCAGGTAATATATACTCACAGGATCTGTTTGTTTTTTTCCTTATGTTTTATTTAAACTTACCAAAACCAACTAGAAGGTCTTTAAGGCTCCTTCCAACCCAAATATTTTGTAATTCTGTGATAGGAGAATAATTGTTATTAATACTAATAATTATGTTTTTCTCTTCCATCCCCAAGTGGAAATTTATGGTTCTTTTGCTAAGCAGAAGTCAAACCTGATAACTCAAGGAGTTTCATATTAAGACTTCATGTTAACAACATTTTCCAGCTGAAAAAAAGAAAATACAATTTTACTTCTTTCCCCTCAAATTCAACTAATCCAAGGTACCCACCAGCTCACCACATCTCCATCAAACATGGAATATTTGGCACAAGGAGGCTCAGACCTATTTTTTATCTTATTTTTTACTAGTTTTGCTGTATTTACAGGAATATGCAATGAAACATTGAGACTCCTGAAATAAAATAAATGGTAAAACTTTAAGGAGCCTGCAAACATGTGCATTAAAATACACATGGTAAAAATTCAACAATTATATATATGTATAGACACTATATATTTTTTAATTTATTAAAAATTATACATAAAAATACTCCTATTCTGTATAAATTTGGTATTATAATTTACATTTTATTTTTATTTAAATCAAAGTTCTTACACCTGTGGTTTTAGGGAAGACAGCAGCAGCAGCCACTGTACCAGAATGACAGGGAAAATTCGATTCTAGTCAAATATTTCCTTTTGACTGAAGTGCAAATTGCCTGAGCTGAATGTGTATGAACTAATTAGCAAAGCAGGTATCCCCAAGCTGTGAGCAACTTCTCACTCCTCAGGCTACCCAACAGCAGATACTTCACCACTTTTAATGACCATCATCCCACAAGCAACCAAATCCTGTTTGGCCAACAAAATATGAAGTTTTTTTTCAGAGATGTTCTTAATGTTCATTAGTAATACTGAAGTGGAAGCGAGCACTCACAATATTTTGAAGAACTACCCTCACTTTTGTGCTGGAATCATCAGAGGTATGATTATGGCATGCAAATCCCTTTGGATTAAATGCCCTCATCAAAGCATCTTACAGGTACATTAAAAATTGAAAGGGCATAAACAACTCTGGCAGCTCAGAGCCCGAGCTGGTGATCTTTGCAATTCATGAACATCGACACTTGGGCGGGTTTGCAGGGGAATACAACCAACTAATTATTATCTTCTGCTTAAGGGCACGTACAGTGAGCTCTGCAGGTACTGCCACTGCTTTTAGCCTAATGTATTGCCTCTTCAAGTCTTTCAATATAACAACTCTCTGCTGTTCTCTAAAGCATTTCCAGTGTTACCAAACTGCTTTATATTCAAAGAGAACACATTGAACCTTCTGAAAGATGTTGCTTTGGAAGAAGCAGCAGTTACAAAATGTATGTGACTTGCAAACAGTCATTTCGTATTATTCACTAAAAGACAAAACCATAGAGTGGTTTGGGTCGGACGGGACCTTAAACCTCATCCAGTCCCACCCCCTGCCATGGGCAGGGACACCTCCCACTGTCCCAGGTTGTTCCAAGCCCTGTCCAACCTGGCCTTGGACACTTCCAGGCATGGAGCAGCCACAGCTTCTCTGGGCACTTTGTGCCAGGGTCTCCTCACCCTCACAGGGAGGAATTCCTTCCCAATATCCCATCTGACTCTGTCCCCTGTCAGTGTGAATCCATTCCCCCTTGGTCACTCCATGACCATATAAAATAATCTCTCTCCATTTTGTAGGTTCCCTTCAGATACTGGAAGTTCATAATTATAGCACCCTGAAATTTCTCTTTTCCAGGCTGAAGAATCCTAATTCTGTCAGCCTTTCCTTGTAGGAGAGGTGCTCCATTCCTCTAATCACGTTCACACAATTAGAACACAATTACTTAGCACACAATTTTTTGACAAAAATGTTGATGCTTTATAAAATAAGAAAAAAGTACAAGTTGGCAACTTTTTACATATGCTACTTAACTTTTTTAAATTATTAAAACAACTTCCTCAATGACTAATTAAAAACAAAATCACCTTAAAATTCATCCACTATGAGTTTAGGCACTGATGGCATTAAAACAGCAGGTAATTTGGGATGGAAAAAGTATGTAAAGCATAATTATTCAAACTAGAAGACTTTTAAGTTCAATCATCCATGATAAAGAGAAGTTTAGTGACTACCAAAATCCCAGTCTTGAAATAACAGATGCAAGTGAGGAGAGAAACACCATCTACCAGCACCACCAGTGCAGCTCCTGGAGCAGCTGTGAATATGCACCTCCAGGTTCTTTCACTCCAATTTTGGACCAGCTGACATCAAGGTTTTGAGGTGCATTTAGTCATAAGCTTTGGAGAGTCTCAGCCATTCCAAAAAAGATACTGAGAATTCTGTTTGCAATCATGTGGAAATGATCACTCCAGGCAATAGTTTGGGTTCTTATATTTCACTTCAATACAGAATATGGCCCAGTAAGCCTAACTCAGTATTTTCCACCCAGAACTGTCAACACCACTTTTGTTTCTTCATATAAGGGATTGATAGGATTGGTAAGGAGCAGTTTCACTATTACAAATAATGAGGCAGCAAATTATAGAAAATGAAAACTTCCTGAGCAAACTAAAAGCCTCTTCAGACACTATTTGTAATGTTGTGTTATTAACTATTTCCTCACTAAATGGCTTTTTGTTTTTAATTTAGATTCACAGATATGCCAGGCTTCTAAATAAAACATCAGTTCAAAGACTGAAGACATTTTACACGTGGTGTTACAGCTAATGAATTTCCAAAGTTGAAAGAAAACATTGCAAAGAAGTTAGTTAAAAACAGTAGTGAGATTCTGTAAATAGATTCAAGTCTTCAAAAGAAAATCAGTCACTGCATGCAGCTTTAAAGCAGGTCTTTCAAGTTAGGATTAAACTAAACTGTTATTTAGTGAAATGACACTAAATAAAAACAGTACAAAAAGATGCAAGTGTAAAAACAATAATCATCATTCCCAAATACCCTGGGTTTGGTACAAGCATCTCTGCAGGTTCCAACAGCTCTGCTTGCAAGAGTGAGCTGGGGGCTCTGCTCATTTAGATTGTGTTTCCATGACTTGACTAGATATGCTTATTGAAAAATAAATAGAACAATCACTTCTTTGTGATGGGGAGCAGCATCAGGCACGTGAGTGGCCCACACCCAAATTACTGGCAGTCACACATAGGAAGTTATGCACAAGGTTAAACCAAAACCTTCTCAGTATTTGTTGCACTAACACTTGATGTGTTATCTTTGATGCCAAAATTATTTTTTTCTATTTATTCCTTGATCACAGAATGGTTTGGGTGGAAATGGACTTTAAAGATCATCTTGTTCCAAATCTCTTGCCATAGGCTTGGGACACCTTTCACGAGACCAGGTTGCTCCAAGCCCCATTCAACCTGGCCTTGGACACTCCCAGGTGCAGCCACAGCTTCTCTGGGCAGCCTGTGCCAGGACCTCACCACCCTCATAGGGAGGAATTCCTTTGTTATATCCCATCTAACTCTGCCCATATGAAGCCACTCCCTCTTGATCTGCCACTCCAGGCCCTTGTCCAAAGTTGCCCTCCAGCTCTCTTGAAGCCCCATTAGACACTGGAAGGTGCTTCTAAGGTCTTCCCAAAGCCTGAACCAAAACATCCCCTTAATTCACAGACTGATAGTAATTGGTACACTGCATACACGAAGATGCACAGCTGGTTACAATCACTGCAGAAACTATTGAGACATTCCCCCATTCCAATAATGCTTAGGTCTTCAGATTTCTTCCAGGGTATCAAAGCCCTAATGATAGAAAGGTTTGGGTTGGAAGGGACCATAAAGGTCATCTCATTCCACCCCCCTGCCATGGGACATCTCCCACTATCCCAGGTTGCTCAGAGCTCCATCCAGCCTGGCCTTGGACACTCCCAGGAATGGGGCAGCCACAGGTTCTCTGGGCAAGAGTTTCAACAGCTTTTTTGCAAATCATTTCAGATGGAGACATCATTTCAGGTGAAGCAGAGCTGAAGACAGGTCAGTAAGAGCAGGATGTACCATTAACACTCAGTGGCAGCTAACAAGCCAGGTCCTTCCAAACAGCAAGACAAAGCTGTAAGTGTAGGGAGCAGCAGCATCCGAGCAAGTTTTAGCTGGCAGAGATTAAAAAAAACTCAGAAAAAAGCTTTAGCAACTAAGATAAAGATTTTCAGGAATGAAACAATTCTGCTGCCATCTGCAAATCCCTGTCAGCGCATCCTCAGTACCTGGACCAACTCGCTCTAGGTGTGTTTGCATATCTTTGAAACAACACACCTTCCCCTCCATGTCTGCAGACCCATCCTTTGATCTGCTGCAACGTGAATATAAAACAGCAGCAATCCTTACAAAGGAATGATAATAGCTCTCTGCTTTGATACCTATGGCAACATGACTAAAAACAAGCAATTCAAAGAAACAACTAATTCAGTTTAAAGTTATGAAGTTATGAGCTTTTTTTTTCCTGTGGTCTTTAACTTATCTGCAAAGCTCTTTCATCCAATTTTGTAAAGAAGTGTAAGTAGCCATTCTGAATTGATTATTACAACTTCAGGATGAGTGACACTTGACTGAAAGAGTAAAAGGATGTCAGTCTCCTTTGTTTTCATTTTCAAAGAATGAACAAGAAAATATTTTTTTCCCTGTATGCTCTTCTATGCAAAAAAGAAAGTTACAGACTGTGGTTTTGGCCCATGGTCTTGGACTCCATTCTCCTTCCACAATGACTAATACATAGAAATACTTAATCTGGTAAAATTCTTCAGCAATCTGGACAATACAAACTGAACAAAAAGCACTATTTGACTAAAATAAAGTCATTCCTACCCACAGAATGTCTGCAGGTCCAATTCACCTGTAATCTATAATTTCCCAGTGCCCAGAAGTTACCAAAATACCATATGGCTCTTCTTTACTGCAGCAATTCAATACATTCACGGATGCAGGCATTCATTCTTTTTTTTTTTCCTTTTTCTTTCTAAAATTTATGTTTGAATCCCAGCAACTCATCTTGTGCCATAAAATGTTTATGGTTTCAACTTATATGGAGAATCCAGCAGCCTTCAGAGATCGAAGGGCCATTCTCACTGTCAAAACTGGAAGCTTCACAATGATAACTTCATTTTCATTACAGCTTTACAAAGGATATAGAAATACACAACTCTTTTAGCTGCCAATAGCCTCACAGACTAAAAACATGCAACCCCAACCAGTAAGTTTTTGCTGACCACAGGACACACAATTAGGTTTTGTCAAATGCTTTTAGGACTGTACAGTCACTTATGTGTTTTTAAGGCTGTAATTAAATTGCCAGAAAACTACATGACAAAACGCAGCTTGTCTGATTAAAAACTTTAAAAAAAAAAACCAACCCACCTTTATCTTCTTTCAGTACAGCAGATGAAAGCATATTTTAAGTCATTATTTCCTCTTTAGGCTTCCCCCTCTACATGCAGGGAGGGGTTTTAGTTTCCATTCTAACCTGAGATGAACCAGTCAGCCTAGAAAGCTCGTTCAGTGCTACAAAACTACCACACTTTAAAATCCAGGTTTATTGCACAACTTGGATGCTACAAGTGAGCCAGGATCAAGACTTTTGCACAGGCTGCCTCAGTGAGAATATTGCTTTGTGGACCTGTAGGTCCACATCTCTGTGTGCTACAAGGTAAGCCAATAAAAGTTAAATATCTCTAAAGTGAAGGGATGTATATAAATAAAAATACATACATATCTTTGAGCCCATCCTAAGCAATATATTCAAATTGTTTGTAAGTGTGCCCATAACACATGCTTAGAATTGCTCTGCTCTAAGACTGTATCTATGAAAAATTAAAAAAAAAAAACAAAAACAAACCCCAACAATAAAAGATACAAGACAGAAAATTGGCATTTTAAGATTTACTTCTGCAAGATGTATTCTGAGTACACCAGGGTCCTATCAAGCACGTTGGCCCAGCTGAACTGGCAGGTTTCAGTTAGCACCCATCCAGCTGTTGTTTCCCAGTAAACATCTGAGTAACTACAACAGCATTGTCTCATTAAGAAAACAAAAAAAAAAAAAATTAAGATAGTGTCACCAAGTAAGCTGAAACAGTGAGTTAATGACTGACACACTGGAAATCACCTAGAAATAATTATTACCTGTTTACCGTAATCCTGTGAAATTTCCAGTAGATAATATTCAAATTTAAGTTGTCAGAAAAAAATAACCTATCAGCCTATGTATAAACAGATATGAGTACATACCATGTACCAGTTCAAGGTCTGCACTTGCCTTTTCTTCTGCATGGGGAAAGCATGAGAAAGGGTTCTAGTTTTAGTCTCTGAGGTACATTCACAGCAGTAACCACACGATGCAAGTGTCTGCGCTC
The DNA here is from genome assembly GCF_023055355.1 of Agelaius tricolor. NCBI lineage: Eukaryota > Metazoa > Chordata > Aves > Passeriformes > Icteridae > Agelaius > Agelaius tricolor. Next base: position 32,648,244 of record NW_027269270.1, read on the forward strand.
CTTCCTCACCGCTGCTGCTTGAACTCAGGGTATTGCTGTGCTTTGCTCTAAGACATATTCCTGAGATTTTAAAGTACTGTGTTTTCATAATTCAGAAAAAATAAAGCTTCTAGCAGCAACAATCTGCAGAGCAGTAGAAAACTGCAGAATATCAGAATTATTTTGATGGGAAGGGACCTTCAAGAACAGCTTGTTCCAATCCCCTGCCACAACCAGAGGACACCTTCCACTGTCCCAGGGTGTCCCAAGCTCCATCCAACCTGGTCTTGGACACTTCCAGGGATCCAGGAGCAACCACAACTTCTTTGGGCACCCTATGCTGGGGCCTCCCCACCTTCACAGGGAAAAATTTCTTCCTTTCCTGGTGTTGAATTAAGCTTTATCATTTGTAAGCCTCCAATAATTTTGAAAAATTAGGTAGGCTGACACCAACCCTCTATTTTTTTTACACTTAACAATAACACTTGGGTGCCAAAGCCTGCACAAGGAAATCAGCAACGTTTATGGAGTCACTCAGCTGCACACTGAAGTGTGAAATGAGTCACAGATGGAGAAGTTGTGTAATCCTACCCAGGATTACACCTGGAATAATGAGACACCTTGGAAGTTGGTCACCTCCAAGGGCAGCACTGGTGGGGTCCACCTGACCTGCACTCACCCCAATGAACAACCATTTGCCCTCAGTCTTGTGACTGCTTTGCCTGTGCTCAGGGTATTTCAGTGCCTGTGCTTCCCTTGTGCTCCACACCAGATGAAATTGTGCATAATTGAAGTATTCTAGAAAAAATACCCAAGTAACTTTCAGCTCCATTTTCAAAGGAGAAGGTGAAAATTCCATGGAGTTGCAATGAGACTTGGGCACCTGAATGTTTGAATCATTTGAATGGCAGTTCAAAGACTCAAAGTTTTGAAAACCTTACCCTATGTAATGCAAATCATAGATGGCTGCACATTAGTAGGAATTCAAAACATACAATTTCAACAATTTATGGTAAAAAAATTACACTGTATGCAATATTAGTGTGAACTATATTTCTTTTTTTCCTCATCACATCAAGTTCTCTCATTTGGGAGACAGAGACACTGGTCTCCCCACATGAGGCCGTTTGTACCCAGCTCAGAACAGGGGTGTCCTACCTGTCCCCTTTCACCTGCTGACACACACCAGAACACAACACTCCTTTATGGTAAGGTGACTTCCATCTCTGCCCAATTCATGAGGCTACTTCTGTGCAAGAAGCAGCCTCAGAGGCATCACAGCTCTGGCAAAATCCCCCAGTGAGAAAGCACTGTGGTGGTTGTAAGCAATTTGAGAAAGAAGGAAGGGCCTGGAGTTTGTTGCTTACTCCTGTATCTCAAACTTAATTAAATTTGAAACATGGCAGAAATTAGGACACAAACAAATAATTAAAACATTAATCATAAATGAGTTCACAGCTTAAAAATATAGAGTCCTTGGCACGGATTTCATGTGAGTAGCTGAAAGTCTGTTATTTCCTGTAGCACCTACTCTTCTGGTAAATTCAGTACAGGTTGTCTGATGAATTCAGAAGTTACTGGAAAAGAAAGGGGAGAAGAGAAGGAATGGCACTGACACACCCTATGTCACACCACTTGTTTCTTTAAACAGCCCAGGCTTAGGGCAGTTTTAGAGGCACAGAAGTTATTATTTTAACTTGAAGATACAACCAAATTTATTAATTCTCAGTGTGAAGGAAACTAATTCTCCCCACCAAAACTATAAAATACAATCTCATTTCACTGCTGACTACCATTAGTTTGAACATATGTTGATTTTTTTGGGGGAGGCAGCACAGTGGTAAATAAGTATACATCTGAATGGCCAAATATTTTTGGTCACCCCTTTCTATTTTGCTGTAGGTCCCAGCTGTCACTTAGGTCTGTCACTCTTTTGCAGCCACATGAAGCCAGTCTACTTGAAGTACAGGTGCAGCCTAATTGTTAGCAGACATACTTCATTCATGATCTTAACATCTCCCCTCTCTGCTGCAACCACATGAATCCAGGCTTTGATTGAAAAGAGAAAAAGAGAAATCAAACATGTTACTAATTGTGTCTTGAAAGAAAGATTCCTTTGATTCCCAAAACCTGTAACCTTGTCAGAGTTACCATGTACTGGAAGTACAATGTGAACCATGCCATCATTTCAGGGCAAGCAGAGTAAAAAAATCATTAGCAGACGTCTAATAACACCAAGAATTTCAAACCCATCAAGCCTCTCAAACACAGAATTCTCTCCCCTTTTCCTCTAACAAACACACCATATTTATCAGAAGCATTATTACCTGCATTCATAACTGGCAGCAGTAAAATACCAGGTGGTGCTGCTTCAGAGCTCTTCACCAAAGCAGTCTGGGAATCTTGGCTGTGGATCTCAGTGTTGAACAGTATTTCTTCCAACCCATCCTATCTGCTTCAGTCCAATGGACAGATTTCAAAGTGTGATTTTCCTGAGTGTAGTAGCATTCTTCAATCTAAATAGAGTTGGGGGGAGAAAAGAAAAGAGAATTTGAGCTCATCTGGTCTAACTTTCCAACTGTTTTAGGCTAAGAAGAGGCTAAATATTGTCCAGATGGGTTGCAGTCTCCCCATCCCTGGAAGTGCCCAAGACCAGCCCTGGATGGGGCTTGGAGCAACCTGGTCTAATGAAAGGTGTCCCTCCTCAGGGCAGGGGGTTGGAATTGGATGACCTTTAAGGTCTCTTCCAACCCAAACCGTTCAGTGATTTTGTGAAGAAGATCCGTCCAAATACTGCCCAATACTACACCAATACCACTACTATACAAATATTTATCCAAATACCTTCCCTAGTCTAATAATGTCTGTGAAGACAAACCACACATGAGATAAAGGCAAACAGGAGATCCCACAATCATGGACCTCCAGAGAGTGACCAGTCCAAACCCTCTGCCCAAACCAGAGAACAGGAGGGTTCCCAGGACCACCTCCAGTTCTGAGTATCTCCACAGATGGAGCTTCTGAGGGCAACTTGTTCCAGCGTTTGGCCACTCACAGAAAAAACCTTCTGATTGAACAGAATTTCCTCTATTTCAGTTTGTGCCCTTGAGCCCACTCATCTCAAGGCTGAACTGTCCCAGCTCTCTCTGCCTCCCCCTCGTGTCACCCCTGTATTCTCACAGTGGGGTTTCCCACCCTGGTTTTCTGGCTCAACTACAGTGTTCCTGTATTTTGATGACTAAACTATGTGACTAACTGCAGATGTATTTCTCCAGCATTCCTTGCATCATCTGACAAATAAAGCAGCAAAAATTATATCACAATGAAATTGCTGATTAAGTGGGCCATGAACACATTGGGGAACGTCATGGTGTAGGCCTTTCTCATCTCATCAAAAGTTACACTTTAAGCAACAGGAGATTTCTAATATTTTCTGTTTCAGCTACACACAACCTCAGTTTTTATATCAAAATATTGCATTGCAAAAATTTAATGCTTCAAAAGAAATTAGTTAAATATAGCAATAAAGGCCAGACACACAATCCTATAAAAAAAAAATCAGCTTTGTCTCACAAATCCTTCTATCACAAAACCATAGTGACCAGCATTTATTTTTATTTTTAGCTTTTAAGCTTTCACTGATGGAAGTCCAAGTTAACCTTTACTTTATTTTGTCCTGGACTAAATCCACTGTGACATCCTTTTTGCCCTTTTAAATACAGAAATTTCTTGGAAGGCTTCCAGTACTTTCAAATAAACACATTTACAAGATATGCAACAATTAACATGAGTGGCTCTAGAGGCTCCTGAGACAGCTCTGAAGTCCCTATGATGTGATGTCCAGATATGTTTATATAACTTTTTTTATTTAATAGTTACTTTCAGAAATCACTCCTTTACCATCTTTAGCAAAGTGGGTGTGAACTTTCTACTCCAAACAACAAATGATATGGGAAAGGAGAAAAAAATATGAAAAAAAAGCAAAATGGCATTAAAAAGGCAAAAAAAATTGCATTAAAACAGTACAAGTTTATGCTTAATGATGTCTAAAGAGCGAACTGACTTTGAGGCACACTGGAAATGACCATTTCACCCTGTAGCTGGTTGTGCTGGAGCCAGGGGACAACTGCACTAAAGATCAGAAGATAGTGATGTTTATGCACCTACAAGCTGACATCTGTCCACTTCTCAATCACAAGTCTCACTACATGTTTCTACTTATTTCTCAAAATTACAAGGCTTAGGACAATTTTACTTCCGTTTTCACAGAAGAACTTGAGATTCTCAACAGCAGCAAATTTGTGAGAGCTTCCAGTCAAAGCAGCCAAAGATATAAAGCAGATACAGGATGAGAGGATATTTTTCAAAACAAATAGAAACTGGCGAAGTTTGAGGACTTTTACTGTTGGACACTATGGGAACAAGTTAAAATAGCTCCTCAATCACCTGCAGTTATCTTCAAAAGTTTCTGGAAGTCAGAAAAGCTCACAAAAAACTATCAAGTGCCAGCAGAGAGCTTGAAACCTAAGAAAGAAGTTTAGTAATTAAGTTATAAATTAGATTTTTTATTAGCTTGTTTAAAGCATAATTAAGTCAAGAATTATTCAAAGTTTCATCCTACCTGAAAACAAGGGATGAACAATTCTAAGGATCCCTTCCAGATAAAATTATCTATTTATTATATTACTGCAACCACAGTAAGATCAACACAGTTGTGTTGGAAATGGAAGCAAGCAGATGAAAAGATGCTTCCACATCAGTGAAGCAGCACAGAGGTCCCAGACTGTTTGTTCCATGCTAAACCTCAGTGAGGAATAAAAATGTTCAGAAGTAGCTGACAAAAGCCCAAATAACACTCCCAACTCCCTACCCAGACGCTTGTGCTGAGAAGTTGCTCAGCCCAGTGTTTTAAAGCACACAGATTTTAAAAAATTATCTGGGAAGTAGTCAAATACTATTTTTCTTTAATAGCTACATACACACTGTGGCTCTTCAGCCAACTGGCAGAAACATTAAACCCCCAAACTTTTATCGTTTTCACAACATGTAGAAGTTATTTTTTAATTTTTCATGACTTTAAGGAGTACAACTAAACAGAGCACTACTGCAATTTTCTAATTATATTTTCGCAAGTTTTTAATGTCATAATTTAAATTATGAACTCTTTATTTCAAGATGATTAATTAGAATATGTTCCATTTGGGGAACAAGAGTTCAATATCCCACTATCAATTAAACAAAATGCACTCCTTTAGCTTAAGATTAAAAACCAAAATGCAGCCAAAAAGTTTCTTCCTTGTATCTGTCAGATCACAAAAGCATCCAATACAGCAGGATAAGGTTGCCAGAAAACCCTAACACTTTCAAAACTATATTATTTAGTGCAGTGGCTTAACTCTGAAGCTGCACCAGAAATGACATTCAAGCTTTGGACAGTAAGCCTTTTTGCCAATGCATTTCTTGTAAAGTCAACAATTATAATTTATTCTGATCCTTTGTGTCATCATATTAGTAGTTATTTTTTCTGCAATCCCAGAGCAGCAACAAATAATGCCATAGAAGAGGACTGATATAATTACAGGCTGAAAAAGATAGGCCAGCACCCTTACACTCAAAACTACCCTCTGTGGCTCCTTCATACCCCATATGTTACTAATAAAACTGTTTGAATCATACCTAGGAGACAGTTTTACTGATATTGTATCAGGTCCCTGGGTTCTTTGTATGAGATACGATGTCACCAGCACTATAACTATGCAAATTCTGTGATACAGGATCCCACTGGACACAATATTACATACGTAATTCGCAGTATGAACCTGGGCATTAACAATAATTCTAGTGTTATATAAATGAAACCACTATGTTTATTGAAAAGCTCACCACACAACATCAAAATCAAATTTAGAAAGCAATAAAGAGCAACTGACGTGCTCATAGTAAAGATGGCAACATTGGTATTTTTCCCCAAACAATGTAAATTTTGCTTTGTGTTCATGTGACAGTGCTTTACAGAAACTTTTGGCAGTGACACTAAGCAAATGCAACTCCATCAACAACATTAATAAATTACTTTAAATAGGAACCTACAGAGTCCCACTTTTAGGAACAACCATGTGATATTCAGCAAGAATCACTGTATTCACATACAAATGGGATTCTCAGCTTCTGCTACTAATCGTGGACTAAATGATAGAGACTAAGAATGGCAGCAGTGAGAAACCAACAGCTTGGAGATATCAACACACATTGTGCTGGAGCACCTCAGAAGAATCAGCTTGTGGTCAGGAAACACCTGTGCCCCAGTCCTGCATCAGATCTCTGTGTGACCTCAGGCAAGCCAGGCTTCATCCCAGCTGGCAGCATGTGAAACAGGGTCCCTCATCTTTTCCTGCTTGGCTCTGTGGCCACTGCTTTACGCACACCACATACACCTGCAAAAAGGCAGGGCAGAGATATTAAGATCAGTGTTGGAAGAGACAGGGAGGTGCAATGAGAAACCTGACAGCACAGGCAGCTTGATGCACATTCCTCTAACCATGTTTCCAGTGATCTCTTCCCTCCACTATTAATTTATTGGTTTGCTGCAGGTGAGGAGTGCTAGAGCTTGTAAGGAGTCTATTTTTGAAAGAAATCAGAAAAAAGGGAACAGGCTGGCATGCTAAAGTGAGTCTGGGAAAGAGCCAGACTGAAGAGACAAAAGGATGCTATTTTGCCAAGGTACCATGAGAATTAATAAATCAGATCATTTTATAAGGTAAATTGTACAGTAAATCTGTATTGTAAATTGTCTAATACATATGGGAAAAGCCACAGCTCAGTAGTCCCTGTTAATATTTTTAATGGCTTCAAACACAGCTAGAAAACAAATGACACAAAGCACAAGTACCTAAGGAGTCTCACTCTGAGAAGCTCCAACTTTAAATAACTGATGGAAGGAAAACAGAGTTGTAACCAGGCACTCAGAAAGGAAGATAAAGAAGTGATTGATTCCTGTCACTTGTGCACTTCCATTACCATGCCAGCTTAAGCAGTAACTTCTCAAGTTTTCCACCAGTCTCTGTGCAATACAAAAACCATAACAGTTTTATTCTCTTTAAAAATCAATAAATAGCAGCTTAGGTGACATCTGACAAGGCAGAAAGCTCACACTTCTTCCCATCAACATTCTGCCCTCTGGTATTGCTGCTACATTTTATCATCATGCAGTTCAGAAAGAAATATATACCTATTCCCTAAGTTTGAAAAAAACAACCCCCTCCTTCCCAAATATGGCCCAAAGCTGTTATGAAGCAACTTATTTTTAGCAAAAGCACTTATGCAGATACTTAATTTTAATTAATAGTCTCACTGACTTCAACATTTGCACAGCAAGACAACTCCACGCTTCAATTAAAGCCTGCATAGAAATGCTGTGCTGATTCATGGCCAAAAGCATGACAGGAACATCATTATATAAAATGCTCATAAAATTTAAAGAAAAAAAATATAACAGGATCCTCACCTTTAAACAGAACATTAGACACCCTCTAAAACTCACAGCTTGAGCACAACTTGCAGGTTGCTGAATATGTGAATGCTAGGGATAAGACACATTCAGGGAAATTATTTCAGAGTAGGCAAAAAAAATTTTGGAGAAGTATCATAAATGGAGACTACAGCAGGCTCAGGTCTCCAACCTTGGCATCTGCCATGGCTGGGTTTTCAAGACTGGAAGATTCTTTACCAGGAAAGAGGAGGCAGCTGCACCTTTAGTTCTGATCTTCCTCCATTGTTCACACAGCACATAAATGGATTTCTATCAATAACCAATTAATTATATCCAGACCAGTTCAACCAGAGATTACACTGGGCATCTTCAGCAGATACTCATTTCCAGGGAAGAGACACTCTGAGTTACAATTCTGCCTATCATAATATACCTATAACAAATCTAATTTTGAAATAATATGATACCTAAGAAACATAAGCTTTATTTTCACTGTCCATATAATATTATAAACTAATCTCTACTTATTAGCCATAATCCTTAAAGAGAGTTGGAAACAATTTTTTTATTAAAATATTCTGGTCCCGTTTATAAGCAAAACTGTGGCATCTGATGGCCTGTGACCCCCAACTAAGAATTTTAGAAATGTAAAAAAAAAACCAGAAGAGCAGAACAAAACTGCCCAGGTGACAGAACTCAAGTGATAAATTCATAGAAAAGAACAGGTAGAAAATGAACACCTGAGCATCTTCCTACAGGAGCAATTTCTTCCCAGGACATCCACTTCTCTCCAGCTCAGCGCTAGCCTTGCCAGCCTGCCCACACATGAGCTAAAATAAAGCCCAGCCAGACCTGCCTTGGCTCTGCAGAGCACCAGCTTGTGCATTTCCCCAACCGTTTCACACCTAATTTACAGAGTACATTTATCCATCCCTGTATCTGCGAGATCTAACCTGGGGAGTGACTAGAATCAGAATCACTAAATTGATTAACACTTAAGTGAGATGCAGAAAGCAAACAGAACACACTGGAAGACTTTCTGAAAATGCATTATTTTTATTCCGACTCCATTAAGCAGTCCAGCACTTTTGAAGGATTAATGAAAGAACTATCAAGAAATAACACAGAAGAGGAATGCTGAAGTCTCAGGGAATATGCCAACCCATGATGAAGTGCAGACATCTCTCTGGTAGTAATGAGTCAAGCCAGGATGTTCAGAGAACTACAGGGACATGTGAACTTGCCCACTTGATCAGTCACAGTTTATTTGATTTTTATGAAATAGCATTTTGATAATTCCTCCCTGGATCACAGACTGCAGTACTCATCAATTTACAACAGTCATTTTCACAAAACCCACATTTTTTCCACACAGAAAAGTCTACTAAGCATCCAGAACTGAAAACATTCACCTTTAATATCAAAAAGCAGTCAATGAGAGTATGTATACACTTAAGAATTATTTCCACAAACCTTGTGAAGCAGGACACAATGTTTCATTTACAGCTGCTATTTTTTAAGCAGGAACTGAAGCCCAGGAAGAACAAGAGTAAATAAGTTTCTAAACAAACAACTTCCAGAGATGCTTTTTAACAGGACCAGACAAAACATTCCCTAAAGTTGCATTTACAAGCCAAAGCTGACCTCAGGCACCACATTGAGTTTGGATGAGAACCTACATGGATACTGATCTTAATAATACTACAGGGGCAATTTTTGCATTGGGGAGACTTACTCCTGAACAAATGTTTTCCAATGTATTGGGCATAGGAAGCTTTTTTTCTGCATCAAGAACCACAAGTCACATTCCTTAATCTGTTTCTTTTCTTGACCAAATACACTGTGGACAACCTACAGAGGATGCCCCTCGGTCTTCCTCTTTGAAGTTCCCATCTGCAATTTCCACTAACAATGAAAATACATGGATTTTTCCCCTCAAAAATCACAGTCACATGCAAAAAAAAATATATTCTAAGTTGTTAGAGACAATCAACACTAAGAAGTTCTGATAGAGTTTTTTACTGATGTTAAATCAAGTGCCACAGAGCCCACACTAATGCAAAAACAGGGAGAGCTGAAGATGACAAGCAGCAGGAATAGCTGTGCAAGATGCATGAGAATCTAGGAACAAATCTGGTGACAGGTCTAATTTAACACAAAAGGAAATAAACACTAATTCCACATTTACCAGGCCTTCCTAGATCTAGTTATCCATAAAGAATATAAAAAGGAAATGAGATATATTTAACTGCATATCCCAACATCAGTTTCAGGTGAGAAATTTCACTTGTGACCCTGAAACATCTACAGCTCCTCTCACAACAGGGACCACTTTAGGTGATATAATTCCAGGCAGAATCACTGCCCAGCCAGGCACAGGATGATGCAGGGCTGTTCACTTGTATCATACCCATCCATTTTCTCCACATACTCCTGGACCTTCTCACCCACTCAGGATTGAACAGGCAAAGGGAAGAGAGCCAGTCTACAAAAATAATAACGGTCCACATCTCAAAACCCTAACTGTAGATCATCTCCCTGATCATAATTAAATGAACCAAAAGTTTAATAAGACTGGACACGTGTAATTCTTTGTACTCCATAGATTAAAGAACAATTAAGAGGCTGGAAGCTGAAAACTGGCTTAAGCTAAAGTTACACAATTGTGTGGACAAAATTCATTTGGCCACAGGAAAGCATTTACATATTTAATATAGGACATTTTAAATAGGTTTATATTGGCCTAAAAATAGCATCTTGAATAGATTATTATTGCAGTAAAATGCTTGCTTTACACCTGAGTAATGAGACCACCAAACATTAAAAATCCCACATGCAGAATGTGCAGGCTCTTGACCATTTGTCTCTCTGCCTCACACTCCAAGCTGCAGAGCTTTAGACCACCATATTCAATTAAATCAAATTCAGACTATAATTTTCCAATACCTTCTTTACAGTTAAATACAACACTGACCAATGTTTACCAGGTTACAATGCTAAGCAATTCAAGTGATAATCACAATGATGAATGTGTAATCTAACACCCATTTGCCTTGATTTATACAAACCATCACATATAAGCCTCATGCATCCATTGTAAGTCTAGGGAAGAATCATATTTTTCCTGATCTGAGTTAGTATTTGGTCTGAACTTAGGCAGTTCATTTTTATTTGTTTGCATTAACCAGAATCAGTCTTCACACATAGAGGAAGATGCCTGGGGCTGCACAGTCCTCTGCAATCTCAGCAATTGGCCCTCTCATTCCATGTGATAGTTATGCTGAAAAAATAAGATCAACCAAATTTCCAACTGCCCTAACAACTGTGGGGGAAACAGATCAGACTGTTCTTTACTTCTGAAGAAAAGGTGCCAAAAAGGTCAGCCTTTCATATGAAATACAGATCATTAACACTGGATACACAACTATGGTGATGCTCACTTTTTGTCTCTATTACTGGGATTTGATTGTATCTATTTCAGGATGTTCTATACTTCATATATATGGCCTTTAAGGTCCCTTCCAAACCATTTTATGATTCTAAAAATGCCCCAACTCTTTCATGTACTACTCCTTGGCTACAATTAAAGCTCAAAAACATAGAGAAATTATGATTTTTATTGACAACACAATAGTTTTGTGTTGAGTAGAGAGGCTGAATGAAACACACCTGCTTTCATGCAAACTCTCACATTATGTGAGTTAGATGCAAACACAACATGTAACAGAACAACTGACTGCTCATTCCTAAAAGTGTCCAAATTCCAATTAAAATAAAATTATAGAATTCTCAAGTATCTGAAAAGGCACTGCATTAAATGATAAGAATTCCAAGGTCAAACACCCACTTTGTGAAGTGCTTTAGCCTGATTTGCACTTACCTTTTTTCAGAGACTAATTGCAGAAACAGCACCCAAACAATTATAATTTATGACCTTTTAACATAAAGTATAATTTCTTAGGCTCATTCTTTTATATTCCATCCCATATTCTTCCAAATAAAAGCTGCCCAAAAATACTTTGCATGAAAAACTAAATGTTCCCAGTGACAACTCTGATCAAATCATTCTTTGCACATGAACACTGAAAGATGCAACAACAGCAAGAACCACTAGTTATTCTTATAACTTCAAGACTAAACCCTAAATATAGTATGTTTTCAAGTCCTCTTTCCTAAAATTCAAGTAATATGTTCATCGCTTTAACTGAAAGCTAACAAAGTACAACTTGTATTGTGCTGCAGGCCATAAAGGGAATGTTCTTTATTTGAGTCATGGTTGGATGAGGATGAAAAGTAGTTTTTGAAAATTTACAACAGTTTTGACACTAGTGTGTGTTTATCGTTACAAGTTATCCCTCTCTATTTATCAGACTGACTCTAGACCTTTCACTACCTTCAAAAAGACAATTTTTATCAATTCCTCATGTCCTTACAGCTAACCATAGGAAACTGCATAGAATACTTAGAAAATCCATAAGAAAGAATAAGGATAAGAGAAAGAATGGGAATAAGAAAGAATATGGATAAGAGAAGGACCCCAGTGTCTGCTTCACTAAGGCAAGAGAGGCTATGGTTTAAAAGGAACATTTAGTAATTAATTTGCCTTTAGCACAGCACTCAAGTGACATTTTGCTACCATTTACCTATCCTGAGTAAACATTCTGTTACATAAAAAATGTTCCCAAGGAAAAGGAAGCCCTTTCTTCTCCACCCTGAACTGACACATCACCAGCACTGCTTCCAGTACTTCACAGCAGACAGCTGTATTTTGCTTGTGAATCCCATGAAAATCTTTACTTCTCTACCCCAAACAAACCTTTATTCAAAGTAAAACTGTTCTTAATTTCTGGAGAGTATTTGGGAAGCTTGGTTTCATACAAAACAAGTGGTGCCCACCTGCCTGTGGCAGCCCTTGTTAGTTCTGTAAATCAAGACTCTGGGTCTACAGTTGGAAAAATGAACTCTCAACTATGGAGCAATTTCAATACCTAATCTTCTAAATTTGACTTTCTGAAAGATGAATTACCAGCCTTCATGTCAGTCTTTACTGACTGCACCAAGATGCAAATACAGGTCCACAACGTGACTACATTATTTATTGCAGGGCAAACACCAGCCTGCAGGAAACATCCCTGACATCAGACACTGCAGGTGACTCCAGGAGCCACCAAGACTACCAGGAATTTTTTTAACAGAACCTCAAAGGGCAAGGAGAGCCCACAACTGATTCTGGAGCTTCCCAAATGATCCCAGGATGGTAAAGCAGAGGTAGAAATGTAGACAGTCTGCCACAACATGTAACAAAGCCTTGCAGGAACAAACAGAACCCTCATCTTTCTGCAAGGTGCCACAGTTCCAACTTACAGGTAAGGCAGCATCAGAGATAAACAACTGCTGCTGTTTTCAAAGACTTGAGACTTAAAAGCTTGGCTAGCAAAAGATTTTCTCCCCCCTTTTTATCAGATACCATTTTCTGTGGGATAACACAAAAAGCTTCCAACTTAGGTGATTCTTCAAAGGACCTCAGGGAGCACCCAGAGAGCTTGCAAGATGCTGGACAGTAACACCAGGGCATGAAACACCTACACTGCAATAAGATCACCTCAAACAACATGTCCCAACTTGGACATACAATTAATTTTTTTGCACATGTGTACAAAGACTTTGGGAAAATTCTTTGTAGAAAGCTTATATGAAAACTCAGCAAATTAAAGCTAAGATGACATGAGCTACAACACAGCATTTTTCTACCTACGAGGAAGAATCAAACCGGTGTTTCTGTAATTTCTTTTCCCACAATTTAAAAGGGTTTCTGTACACCTTCTTTGTGAAATAGGCTGAATAATAATTACCTCATCACAACATTTAACAAACACTTGTCACTATGCGCTGCTGACAAAGAAGAATCAGTAAAACTTTTCCTCTCAAAGCAAGAGGAAAAGACAGAAGCAAAGGCTTAGTCAGTTCTTCACATAACAGAAGTTTGCTGAGCAGTTTACCAAAAAATCAAGACATATTATTTCTCAAAGCAAAATAACACATTGCACTTGGAAGATGTGTGCTCTCCATACTGAACAACACCTGTTACATACCTGAAGGGGTTTCTTGAGCAAGCCAAGTCTCCCCAGGTGGTAATTACACTGATCAAATCATCCCCACACATGTTGTAAAAATGGAAAGCAAGAAGTAAAGGTAGTCTTAATGGATCAACAGCTTCTTCTGATTTTATGCAGCACACAAAAAGAATAAACATGGAAAACTCTGGCGATGCATTAAGGCAATTCTTACACCCAAACAATTTGATAATGTAACTTTGCGTACCAAGCCAGTTTTTTTCCATAAATAATGATCTAAACAGAATACTAGTCAATTCACCAAAAGATATCAAAGATATCCCTTTATTACAAATGATCCAAGAATCCCCCTTGAGGCTATGGCTATCAGAAAGCATTTAGTTGGTTCTCCAGCCAGTAATTTTCAGATCTGTTTTATTATGAAACTGTAACACATTTTCAATAACTTTTAGCTTTGCTATACAGAGCAACAAATAATTTCCCAGAACCCTTTGGAAAATCTGACACACTAAATGATTCTCTAGTCAACTTGTGTATTATTAAGCTGAAAAAAAAACCCCATATATCGGATCATTTGATCACTGGAGAGAATGGCAAAGTACTGGGAGCTTCAGGACAGATGGACGAACTTCAGGTCATATAAAACACTACCAAGGCTGTATTTGAAGAAAAATGTGAAAGTTTGTGAAAGCGCCCCGGGTGAAAATACTTTGTGTTGCTAAGAAACATCATCCCTGATGATGGATGAATTAAATTGTCTCAGTTAGCAGCCAACTCCAGGCATCCCTCGTTTATTAGGAGAATGTTTTCTCATACTGGTAATTTATTTCAACGGCTACGTACAAATAAAAAGCCCTACCTTAAAATGAAACTGAGAATTTCAAACTTGCATAATTAATGCTACAAAACAGTACAGAGTTTGCATCTTGAACAGAATTTAATAACTAACATCTAACAATGTAAACTCTAAAAATTAATATTAATACAACCAGACTATTAAGAACTTATTTTAGGATTGTCTGCAGTGAAATATACTGTTCAACTACCAAAATTACTTTATGTGCAATCCAGTGAAGTACAAAACTCTTCAAATATTTCCAAGAACATTAATCAATAATTAATCAATATTCAGGCAATCAAATTTTAAACATCACTGAGAGAAAGCATATTCATTTGTCATGTATTGTTAGAATGACAAAAACATAAAAATTATGCATGAAAGAAATCATGCAAACTACCTGCTTTGGTCATATGGATATTGTCTTGATGTTTCATCTAGTTATTTTTTTAATGACTTGCTCACTGTTTCTCCTGCAGGACAGATTGGTGAACTTAGGGCAGTGAATCTTTGCTTTTCTGAAGTGTTTGCTGTTGAACTCCCACAGATCATACCTGCTTTGCCTGCCATGCATGGCGTTCCGTGAAATCCTTTCAAAGGTACAGATGGAACAGAGGAAGGCCTCCAGCTTTTCTCTTCCCACCAGCTGCACATCAGGCCAGAGGAGCTCACCTGAAAGGAGAAAGAACAGCAAGCACATCTCACCTGGCACAGCCTTCAGAGCAGGACACAGCAACAGAGGAGAAGCACAGAGGGTGGGGAGCCCCAATATAAGAACAGTCCCAACGTCAGGAAATAGCCCCATGACTGCTGCTCAGAGATGAGGGAAAGGGCAGGGCTTCCTTCACAACCCAGAGAGGAATATGCACAATTTTATGCCACCCAGAAACCAACACAGTTGTTGCACTGAAAACAAACCAAATGCAAAGATCCATTTTCCAAGAACACAGTTGGCAAAGGGGAGAGTCATTAAAGAAAATGAATTTTCATTTGTCTGATGCCAAGGCTTTGGGGTTTTTCTTCCTAGTTACTAGATTGTGTTCTGACGGAGATTTCAAGTTAGAAATCCCAAATTTTAGGCCTACAGAGTCCAATTTAAGGAAAAGGTGGAAAACCCTCCATAAACTGTTCTTTGGATCGCATCACAGCTTCCAAGTCAGAAATTACCACACACAGTTACATGCCAGTAATATACTCAGCTAGTCAATACACAGAGGCAGCCACAGAGGCTCTTCATCCCAAATAACCCCACCACGGAGCAGAGTTACCACTGGAGAGCCCGAGGAGAAGTATTTAACAATGATACCAATTTGGCTGCGCTAGAGGAGATGTGTTTCCTGTGGGCCTAATAAGGAAGAGCTTTACAATCTGAGCAGAAGCCTTTCAAAGCCTCAGAGGACATGTCTTATCTGCACCACTTCTGCTCCTGGAATCCCAGAAATCCTGAAGACAGAAGGCAGATCAGACTGAAGCTTTCCTAGGCACAGATGTTGCAATCACATCTGCCTTAACTCTAAGCCACAGTCCTTGTGTCTTCCCAACTCTGTCAGCATCTCTTAGTTGCTTTGGTTCTGGAAATGCCAGGGCAGAGGATAAAAAAGTGTTTCTGATCACATCAGGTGTAGTAAAATACCAACATAAAAGAAAAACATCTGCAGATTATATTCCAAGCAAGTAGCAAGGAAGAAAAGGTTTTGAAGCAGAGAGTGTTTCTTCCCCTTCTCCCTTGTCTGTATGTTTCACAAAATAACACTCAAATCTTGAGATCTGATTGATCAAAGTTTTTTGGGGTTTTTTTAGGTGTTCATCTAGCAGCCATGACGAATGACCATCTGTGGGTCCAACACTGAAGTATAATTAACGATGAGTTTTACACACCACTCAGAGAAACTGAGTCACCCATGGGTGCAGATCCATGTAAGCATTCCTCAAGCTTTTTTCAACTTATTAAAAATCCCCTCTCTAAACACCTATAGCTCCAAGATGTCAGATTTGATTTATCCCATTTCAGATTGCTCAATGAAAGACAGACACAGACAGAAAGAACCAAGACCAGCAATGGCTCCAAAGACAACAAGGGAATCAGAGCACAACACAGTCCTTCTGTGCTCCAGCTCCAAAGGCTGTGTCTGCAACAAAGTACAGATTGCAGGACTCTGAATATAATAAGCTTCCCCTTGGCATTTTATAAATAATCCTGCATTTCAGTGGAGGATTATTTAACGTTTTCATTTATTACTTGATGGACAATGTAGTTGCAAAATTTGGTAGTTACCTGAGAAATGCTACAAGCATTCTGGGAAACAGAGCTAGAATTGAGAAAAGTGGGACTAAAGGATTACCAGCAAAACTGAAACTGCGGTTTTAATACTGAACACCAAAATTGAAAAATAATTCCAGTTTATAATAATGATAGGAGCATCATATGAAAAAGATAGTAAGATTTATCCTGTTCATCACAGATCCTAAGGTTGTACATTACACTCAGGTTTCAATACAGATGTATGAAACAAGCTCAAAAGAAAACCTAAACAATCTGGGAGAGTTAAACAGTGAGTACAAAAAAAAAGGTAAAGAAAAACAAGAAAGATGAGACAAGCTTTAAAATACGTTAACAGCAGCCACAAGAATCATGCCCTATTGCACTACTGCAATATCCACTGCAGATAAAAAGAAAAAAAAGCTTAACAGGTTCAGAAAAGAATAGAATAGTATCAGAGTAAATACGCTACCTCTAGGGATAGTTAAACAAGGGATCAGGTTATGGAGGGGTTACGCAAATCTCCACTGATTGTTTTTAAGACCTGGTAAGAAGAACATGTCAGGAATGGCCCATACATCTCTCTCTGGCTTGACACTGAACTACACACTCACACATCCAGCACAGGGCCTCAGCACAGAGTGATGACCTCCCAAGATCGCCGTTTTCTTTCCTAAACTTAAAGGCTGCACAAGTTTAGGCTCCTGCCAGGCAACTCAGCAGGTGACCTGACTGCTCCTTAGAGCTCCAAGCAGGCTTGTGATATCTCTCTTTTCTAAATAGCCCAGGCAGGCTGTGATTGACAATTTTCTCTCACATGAAGCATGCTACCTTAAATGTGGAGTACTTGGAATGATCCGCCAGGGAAATAAAGTCAAAGTACAGAGAAGGCAACGGCAACTGATCCCAGGAATCCAGTCCTGGGAAGGAAATCACAAAACTGCCAAGCTGGGCAAGGATGCACAACCCATTAGTACCTAAAAATACAGACAGTTATATTTTCTTTTCTAGCACCTCCAATAAATAAGTCTTAATAAAAAGAAGTATTTAACAAAGTACTTAGAGAAATAAAGAGGGAAGGTTTGACGCTCCTAAGCTTATTTTCACAGCGGTATGAAAGGAAATGAGGTAGAGTCAGAGCTAATTCTCTTTATATAATTTCACATGGAATGATTAGTTCTGCCCCAACAGTAACAGCTTTCCAGAGGGTCCTACTTGTCGCCAAGATTGCATACAGATGCTCTAAGTGTAGCTTCCTTATTCTCCACTGACAACCAACTTAAAAGGCCAATATAATATTCATTTTACTATAGAATGAAATTCACAGCGTGAATAGTAAAATAATGTCACAACTACCATGAAACTGCAGTGGCGTGTTGGAAGCTGTGACTTTTCAAAGTTTAATCACAAAATGCATTCATGGAGAGGAGCAGAGCAGCTTTGTGCTTCAGCCACATCCCCTTTCCACTAAGGATGTGCAAGAGCTGTGGCTGGACAAGGAGAGGGCAAAGGCACAGAGCAGCATTCGTGTCACATGCTCTGCTGAATATTTTCCTTTAGAAGGCAGGTTTCAATCATTCCTGGGCTAATGCCCCCCTCTCTTAAGCCTGATTAGGACAGACATTCCACATGCTGAAGGTGCTAGAATTCCTAAGTCACCTGGGTCGCTTCTGGGTGAAATACCAATTACTGGGAATTCATCTCAACAAGGCCCACAAAAAGAAAGCCCTGAAAGACACCCCTCAGCCCAATGGTGAACATATCACAAGGATAATCCTAAAACTCCTCGCAAAAAAAAAAACTTGTAATAGGTATTAGTACTCTTAGAAAGCACTGCAGTGCTTTGTGTTTAATCCTTGAATAGACACTAGTAGAAAAGCCATACTCAATTCCAAAATTTCTACTGCAAATTCCAGCTCAGCTGCTATTATTCCTGGCTTTTAAGGGATATATATATATTTCAAATATACATAATAGTAAATTTAACTATCAATGAAAAATTTAAGTCACATGCCAAAACAGTATGCAAAATAATAGCATACAAACTTTAAATGTGTGTATTTTGCAGTTTTTAGCACAATCATTTGTTTTACAAAAGACCTACAGATTAAATACAAAATACACTATTAGTTTTAGGCACAAGAACAACCAATTTTTTATGCCTTGCCCGAAATAATGACTAATTAGGCCAGCACCACCCTGCAGTCATTTCCATAAATCTTGCCTTTACATTTAAATCACAACAAGAAGAAAACTGACTTAACAACAACAAGAGCATATTTCTCATTAAAGTTTTCTTAAAGCAAGATCAGGACAAGAAATTATTCTGTAAAGTCAACAAGCTGATGTTATTGTTTATTTGGAGAACTTTAACTCAGACCAAACAAAAAGCTGCACTCAGAAATTTGCTGTATTAAAACTGCAATCAGCCAGGGAAAACTTTCAACTGGGAAATCATAAAACACAGAATTTCACAGGATCTTGATGGATTTCTTATATAGCAAAGTCATCTCACAGCATATTCCTTGTGTAAACCTTGAAAAGAACCAGAATATAAAAGATGCAATATGTTCAACTACTTGTTGAATTTTTGGTTTTGGGCATATTTGTATGTAAAGTAAATATTAAAAAGAAAGATACATAGGAAATACAATTCAGATGAAACAAGGAGCTGTACTTCAATTAAGATTTTTGTTTTAAAATGATGGGAATTACAGTGCTTCTGAGAAATCACTTGTTTAATTATATACACTAGGCAAGACACTTATAAAAACGCTTTATTTTCATAATGCAACAGAGACTTTATTTCTATTTTATTTACAAAGGTGTCACCTGGTAAATAAACACCAATAAAACAGAATCAAGATTTATATAGTCACATATTCCACAATAAGGTTATTAACAGACAACACTGAGGTAAGCTTTCTTTTCTTACCCGAAAACTGATGGAAAGAACAGAAAAAAGTGGGATATTTCTCTAAGAGGTGGTCTAGAAATAGAGCTAAGCCACACCACCACTGCTCTGGCTAATCATCCATTCCGAGTTTCAAGCATTCCCAACTATTTCCTTTTGCATGTACACACAAAGGTTTGTGATACTCCGCAAGTTCTTCCATACAATGGCTTTACAACAGGTCTGTTTCTAATATGTGTATTTTATTAAGCTTTAGGAGGATTAACCAAGATTCTCAGTTCTTGAGGAAAATAGGGCATGGCAACAGCAAGGTCTCCAGCCTTCATTCCAACACACTTGATTGCTGAATCCTGCCAGGGTGAGTCATGCCCAACATGGGACATGGATCCCATCCCAAGAAGGAATAAAACACTGCATCAGATTAAATCTGCATCCAATTACTTAGGTGTGAACTCAAAGGGTGTGTTTTTATCTCAATGACAGCTTCTAAAAATGACTGTGAAAGAAATCTTGCACTCTGGATGGTGTTTTATCCATCAAGACCATGACCACTACACATTTTCAGTTGCCAGAGGCATGGCCAAAGTGACCTTCTTAAGAACCACTGCTGCATCTCAAAGGAAAAAAAACATTCCCATGGTATTTAGGGCAGTTCTATACTTGTATCACTGAGCATCAGTAACACAGACAACCTGCTGCACAAACAGGCAATGACTGCCCAAAAATAATCTTGGAAAACAGCATGTGAAGCCACACTGGTACACTGCTGTAGGGCCACAATACATACAGATGTTTTCAGATGCAAAACTAATTAAATTCCCCTTTTTTGGGTCACCCTAACATTTTTTCACAACAACTCAGCAAATTACATATGTAATACATTCCGAACATTTGATTATATGCAAACTTATACACACAAATATTCAAATCCAAGTTGCTTATCCAAGATCTACTTACTTTGGGATTTATGTATCACAACTGTTTGTGTTCTTTGCTTTGACCCTAAAAAAATAATTAATCAGGGGAAAAAATACAAACCACTCTTAGTGCCTGGCCTTGCCTGTTTTCCTCCAACTTCTGCATTTCATCATTAGTGTTACATACTTCACTGTTAATTTTAGACATTCCTCCAGTTCTCATTTGGACATCAAAGAGCTACTCATACCCAAAATACCAGCAATCTGAAATACTGGCTTCCCTACTTATTGTCATTTATAACTTGAAAAGATCTTTGATTTCTTGCCTACAGGAAATACTGCCGATCAAAAATAAAACATATATATGCTCCCATGAATTCCTATAGATGGGGTCCAGGATTTAGGATAATGGGATGGAGTCATGGTTTTCAGATTTACATTTCCTACTCTGCCTGGCACTTCACACGTTTATTTTTACTTTCACATCTGACATGCAGCAATATGGCCAGCTAAGGTGCACGTTTAAGACATCCATTGATATAAACCCATGGAGAAGTGAAATTCACACCGGGTTCTGTGTCCTTGCAGCACTCAGGCCTCGCTTCCCCGCCGATAACTGCTCCGCTTACCGATGGCTGGGGGCAGCCCAAGGCTGGCTCTCCACAGCCCCTTGTTAGCAATTCTGCCACCAAAGATTAAAGTGATTTTCCTGCTTTACAAACTTGGTAGAGAACATTTCTCACATACAAATGGGGGAAAAAAAAAATGGTAGCCAGCTTTTTTTATTTTCTGAAATGCCTGCTGCATGAGTTCCTAATAGCCTTGAGTTTATATTTAGAGTTTACTCTTCACTTCTGCAATTTTTTTTAAATTAAAAATAATACTACATTACACAACTAATTCCAAACAATGAGAGACTCACTGTGCTCAAGTCAGCAAGCCATTTGCTTTGGTTTTGTTAGTACTCCCACTGCACAACAGCTCATGTCTCAAGCAGTGGAACAATCAACATTAAGATGCTGTTCTTTATACCAGCATCATAAAATAGAATCATTAAACAGTTCAGGTTGGAAGGAAACTTAAAGATCATTTTATTCCAACTCCCTGCCATGGGCAGGGACATCATCTACTAGACCAGGTCGCTCCAAGCCCTATCCAGCCTAGCCTTGAACACTTACCACTACTATAACCAAGAATAACTCTCATACCACCAGAAATTTTCAGTTTATTTCCCAACAACAGAACACAATTCTCTCCATACAGGACTGTATATGTTACATTTGTGCATTCAACTTTTACAGAAACAGCAGGTACCACTTTTATTTAACCAGGTAACATCTCAAGTCTATGCACAAGACAATTGGAACAGCTAATGCAAGACAGTATTCCACATGAAGTATTTGCTCGACAGTTGCAGGAGAAACGCCTTACCCCCATGGCTCTCCCAAGCTGGACTATATGGGATTGTTTTGCATAAACATATTCTGATCTTGTGAAGACAAACAATGAGGATGCATAGGTATTTCAGTTCTTTTCTGTAGTTATATTCCAGCTTACAGACAGTAAGAATTGAAATACAGCACATGGTGCCAGAACTACTTGCCCTCTCTATGTCAGGAAGTGCTTGGTGTTATCACAGCTTCCAACAACCATTCAGGTTTTGCACAAGGAGCTGATTCCAGAAGCCCTGAGTGAAGGAAAGTACACTAAACATGTGCTGTTCTGATGATAAAATCATCTGCTTAGACACTTCCACCAGGGCAGGACATTGGTCAGAGACCACAAAACTTCGCTGCTTTGATCAAAACAGAAAGCAACAAACTCAGTGCTGAAAATTGGGACAGAGGCCTAAAACGCTCAAGGCATGTAGCTCTGAGCTATGGGCTCAAAGCACTCCGCAGTCAGAGAGTGCAGAAAACATGTATAAAAAGCTAAACCAGGAACTTTTTGTTTTCATATTCTCAAATTTTATTGAGCAGAAATGTTTGAGGATAGTTTATTGCTTTTACCGGCCACTCTAAAATGGGCCTCCAGCCAGCCAGGTCTTTAAAATATGTCTATATCTCTGGTTTTAAAACAAAATTAAGGAAGTTGTATAATTTTTACACTGGAGCCTGAGTGACTTAGCAGCAAAAGCGACAGGTTTCAGCTGTAACACAGGCACTTGGAAAGCTACGGGCACCACTTTTGCAACAGCACCTGTTGCAGTTGATATTGATCCTAATGTGAGGAGTCTACAAGGGTTAATTCACAAGTGTTTAACTCATGGCACATCCCAGGAGATTCAAATTCAGATGTACCAGAAATCAAACTGCATTTCATCAGCTGAGGGAGGAATTTGGTGCTCTGTTCGTAAAATACCAACACCCTGAGCTGAGCAGAGTTCTCGTGCTGGGTTGTCTCTACAATTCATTAAAGGGGGAAATTAAACAGAAAGTTTGTGAACAAGTCAATTACAAAACATACTTGTGTATTGCTACAGTTGTAAACACCAAGGTGTTTACACTATATTGAGAATAACTTTCACTTTCTTATATATACACAAACTCAAAAAAAACAGGACTGATTTTAAATCCTAACTCCCCTTTATGCAACCTGGACTCACAGTATTTAAACTGACTTTAGTACACCTGGACTTGCAAGAAAGGGGAAAAAAGACGAGGCAAGAATACACTCGATATGAGGCCTTAAAAGCCTCAATTAAAATTCAATATTGTACTTCGTATAGAGGCTCTTTACATAAAAACCCTGTCATGGTTTGGATTTAAGGTTAACCAGGTTAATAGAATCCAATAAAATAGTTCTATTGAATTATGCCAAGCCATTGTTATAACCCACACTGAAATCTGCTATTTGATTTTACCTGACTATTAGGCTCAACTCTGAACAATAAATTAAGCCTTAAACTATTTCCCATATTCCTTAAAAAAACACAGTACATCCTTTTGCACCTTTAAAGGTTTCTCTCCTCCAGTCTGCTACTCCAGTCATGTGTTAAAAGATTTGTGCAGCCCTGCCAAGTCCCATTCATCCCAGACACACTTTCCTAAAGTTGGGATGTGTTTACAAAGTATATTTAAGCAGCTCCTCTGCTGCAAAGTGTTCTGTTCCAGGCCATACTTAGCTTATAATAATAAAGCCGATTTCCTAAAGTCCACACGTTTCGTACAAGTAAGTGTTTTTAATGTCTCTGTTTTCCTCCTTCTAAAAAGCTTGATGGAATGCCAAAGCGAAGGGTGCAATTTCTCCGGATAGCTTCACCAGCAGAACTGCTCATACACATAAATACTTTAATTTTGCTACTTGGAACCAAACCGGGTTCAGATTCTGCCGCTCCCTTTATCTGCTCACAAAAAGCAGCCCCTGCCCTGCACACCTTGCGTACCAAAACAAAAGGGCAAAAGGAGAAGAGTGTCTGTACAGAGCAGCCTCCTCACGGGCGCTGTGACCGCCCGGGCCCGGCTGCGGCGCGGGGCCCCCGCGGGCCCAGGCCGGGCCAGGCCGCGCTGCCCGCCCGCCGAGGGCCCGCCCGCCCCGGGAAGGGGCCGGGGCAGCCGCGGCCGCTGCCCGCGCTCCCGGTCCCGCCGGCAGCCATGTTAGAGCGGCGGGAGGCGGCCCCGCGGCTCCGGGGAGCAGTCCCTGCCCGCCCGCGGCGCTCAGGGCACGGCGGGGCCGGGCTCTCCGCCCAGCCGCGGGCCGCAGGTGCCGGGAGCCGCGGCGGGCGGAGCCGGCTGCTCCGCTCCCCTCGGTTCCTCTCGGCTCCCCCCGCCCAGCGCGGCGGGGCTCGCCCGTAGTCCTCTCTCCGCCGCCGGTCCTGCAGCCGAGCGCCCGCCCCGCTGACCCCTTCCCTCCCTCCCGGCTGGCGCGGGCGGCCCCGCTCTCACCCCACCCCGAGGGCGCTCACCTCCTCCTCCTCCTCCTCCTCTTCACTCCCTCCTGGAGACCGTCGGCACCGACGCGCCGGCGTCCCGGCCCCTCCCTCAGCTCAGCGCCGGCCCCCCCTTCCGCCCCGCCGCCCGGGGACCCTCCCTGCCCGCGGGGACAGCGGGACGGGCTCCGCCGGGGAGAGCCCGGCTGCCGGAGCGGGGCACGGGCAGCAGGAGCACAGGGAGAAGCGATGGAACGGGAAACGAACCGCGCGAGGAAAGCGACGAGTCCCTTAGCAAGAGTTTTAGGAGCGGGGAGGGGTGGGAGGAATAAATAACAAGGAGTTATGCACCAGGTGGGCTAAATAGAAACAATTAGAAAGATGGTTTTCTGGGAGAAGCAGCTGAAAAGAGTGACAATCAGGGCTGTTGCCAGTTAGATGTGAGTAGGAGGTGTGTGTGCTTTCAGTAAGTCAAGCCTTCTCAGGTGTTGCAGCTCCTGGGAGAGGCTGAGCAGGTGTTATCTTAGAATCATCATAGATTCCTAAAATGGTTTGGGTTGGAAGGGACCTTAAAGACTTCCTCTTTCCAACCTGCTGCCGTGGCCAGGAACACCTTCTACTAGAGGTTGCTCCAAGCACCATCCAGCCTGGCCTTGAACACTTCTAGGGATGGGGTAGACACAACTTCCCTGGGCAACTTGTTCCAGTGCCTCACCACCTTCCCAGTAAAGATTTTTTTTCCTAATATCTAATATAAATCTGTCTAAGTTTGAACCTGTTCTCCCTTATCCTGTCACAGCATGGTCTTGTAAGTTGTCTTGTCCCATTTTTCCTGCAAGTTCCCTTCAGACACTGGAAGGTCACAATGAAACCACCCCAAAGCCTTCTCTTTTCCAGGCTGGACAATCCCAATTCTCTCAGCCCTGTGTCACTGGAGAGGTGCTCCATCTCTCTGATCAACCTGGTTGCCTCCTTTGTAGGTGTAATTGTTACAGGCAAGTGTATCAACCCTCTTTTTGCCCACACTGAGTAACAAACCTTCCCAGCAAAACTATTTCAGAGGAAAAATGTTTTGTCACACTGGCTCAGTTTAGCATGGTGTTATCTCTGGTATGTAGACAGAATTTTTTTTTCTTTTTTTAATAGGAAGTCAAAATGAGTAACACCTAATGGAGTGACAAAGCAGAATTTCCAAAGAGTACAGCTGTGAGAAGCACCAACACCAGTAACTTGAGGAATTATGTATTTTTTTTTCCCTTCTCTGGTTAGTCAGTGATTATGAAAGGGTGACGAGAAGGCTGATTTGCATGAGAAATACCCTTAGGATAATGCAGTGTTTAGTTTCACAAGTTCTTAGGTTCAAAAATCCTGGTAAAGTTGTTTTCCAATAGCTTTCCACTGTCCTGCACCTCTGAATTCCTGACACTGCAAAGCTGTGGAAATGTGAAAACATCACAAAGGATGTTCTTCATAGGTTTTACCTAGGCAGAAGTGGTAAGACTTGAAAATATTTTAATATTTATCATGCCCATTATAAATAATTTTATAAGGTTGTGTCTTTCAGAGAGGGTGACAGATGAGGAGGCCTCCAGTCCAGCTGAATAATTTGCCCCTGGCATGTGCTGGAACGCAGACAAACAGGATGTTTTATCCCCAATTTATGGATAGAAAAATTGAGGCAAGGAAGTGAAGGCATTTATTTTCCAAGTGTAGAAGTGCTCATTTGTAAGCAGGCAATTTAGGCCTGAACTTTTTTTTTCCCCTTTTTTTTGAGGAAAAGGACCATGTATATACAGTTCCCATTGAAACTACACTTGAGGCACCCAAGCAGAAAGTCTTTGGCCATACTCTTTTGGGGTCCTGCAGCCCTAATCCTATGTTCTAATTGGCCAGTAATCTGTGGACAGATATTGTAACAGTTCCTTTAGAATATTTTTCTACTTCTCACTCATTTGCATACTAATGGCATAAAAATAGGCACTTCCTGCCAGTAATTAGTTGGAGCCCAGAATTTAAAGAAAGAAAAACACCACAGCATTATGGTAGATGGATGGTACTGAGGAAGCTGCAAAAAAGAGTCACTTCTCTGGTGCTCAGAAAGTGCCTTTAATTTAGAGTTCAAGGCTGGCAACTCTGTTACCTCTGTGTGACAGGGATTAACTGTTTGCTTGGCCTAATAACTTTGCCTCTAATGAGCCCCTCTAACTTTTTTCGTGGCAAATCACTCGATCTGTCCTGCACCCAGGCTCTCTGCTGTAAAATGTTTTTCTTTTTTTGCCTTTTTCCCAGAAGGAATAATGCTGGCAGTGAAGTCTGTGAGCGGAGTTCCTTGTGGATCACTGCGACTCAGACCAGCACGGAGGCTGCTCAAGTGTTTCTCACCTAATGAGGCACTGTGGAACCCATGCCACATCAAGTCATGTGGAGTTCTAGGTTACAAGAGCCCTTTAGGAGCTGCATGTAAGTATGGGGTTATTTGACTTCTCACATGTAGGCCGTAGACTTGACTGCAAACCAAGGTAATGATAGCTGGAAATTTTCCTCTTCTGATGTAGCAACATATTGCCTTTACATATCATAGAATCATGGAACAGTTTGGGTCAGAAAGGACTTTAAAGATCATCCAGTTCCAAGCAACTTCAGTGAGACAATGAAAGTTTATTTTGCTGCTTTTGTTTCCCTAAATTCTGGAGATCCTCAGTACATGGTGCTGCTGGAGTGAGTCCAGCAGAAGATACAAACATGATTGAGGTGCTGGAGTATCTTTGTTCTCAAAGAACCAGGGGATGGATCCAATAAAGGGTGTTTATGCTGCTTAAGACTGAAAGCTGCAATGCAGAGTAAGTGTTTGGTTCCCTTAAAAAGATCCAGAATCATAGAATAGCTTGGGTTGGAAACATCCAGTGCCAACCCCTCCTGTAATGGCCAGGAACATTCCACTATCCCAGGTTGCTCCAAGCCCCATCCGGGCATAGTCTTAAACACTTTTAGGGATGGGGCAGCCAAAGCTTCTCTGACCAGCCTGTGCTAGGGCCTCTCCACCCTCACAGGCAATAATTTCTTCCTAATATCCAATCTAAACATACCCTCTTTCAGTTTAGAACTCTTCCTCCTTGTTCTGTCATTCCAGGCCCTTGTCCCCAGTCCCTCTCCAGCTCTCCTGGAGCTCCTTTAGGCACTGGATGGGGCTGTAAGGTTTCCTTGGAGCCTTCTCTTCTCCAGGCTGAACAAATCAGCTCTCTCCATTCCAGGAGATGCTCCACCTTTCTTACACCTTTTATTTTGTCTTCCCTCCATCCTGCCCACTTTGTTGCTAATCTTAATGTCAACCATGTGCCAAACTCTCTATTACATTGTGCTGAACTTAGAAGTGAAATTGTGTCACTTTTTTTTTTTAAATCTTGAAAAGCAAACCTTGTGAAGCTTGCATCCAGCAGAACTATAGTGCCAGAAAGTATTTGCCTGAAAACTTTGAGACTGTAGCTTATTAAAGCACAGATCCTTAAGATGATTGGGTCTATTCCATTAGTAGATTTATAAAGTGTGCAGACTGGATAAACAACAGTGACAGCTTGGGGAAGTGTATGCACCTGTTTATTAAAAAGACGTTAACAAGGGCAAATCTAAAATAAGAACATGTACCACAACCCAATTTTCAGCAAATTTTTATGCATGCCTACACTTAAGGTTACCAATGTTATTGGCAATTTCTCTCTCTCTTCTCTCTCTCAGAAGTACACGGCAACTGATGAGCACGGAGCATCTGTGGCAAAGGAAAAAAACACCGTCTTCAAATTTTGAGGAGCAAACATGACCCTTTCTTTTTCTACTGTTTTCCACCCACATTCAGTTAGTGTGAGAGAAGAAAGAAAATTTAAAAAAAAAAAGAAAGCAGAAATATTTTCTTCGCAGGGAATGTATTGTTCTCTAATTCACAAGCAAGCACTTTCATCACCTCTGCTTCCATTTTGCTCTACATCATAAGTGACAGCGAGCTTTCTGTATTTTGCTGGTATAACTTAGAAGGGGTCATGATTCTAAAAGTTCTCCTGCAGAACTGAGTCTTCTGTTTGGATGTATGCAAATTCTACAGCGCTTATGCCACTTGTACTTTGCAGATAGGTATAAGCGTATGCAAAAATGGAGATTATATGTGTACATGCAAGTTTTCAGAATTAATCAGCCAAGAATGTACAAAAACTACAAATGCTTTGCTGAAATTTGGCTCAAAATAGATTTATGAATTAGCCTGCTATAGCAGCTTTCACTCAAGCTTGCTAAATACACTCAATTTTTATAAATAATTAATAACTTATAAGATTTGCATGATGATGGGGCTTGGAGCAACCTGGTCTAGTGGAAGGTGTCCCTGGCCATGGCAGGAACATTGGAAGAAGATGGTCTTTAAGGTCCCTTTCAACTGAAACCATTCTATGATTCTATGATAACACTATTGCCCCAGAAAAGCATTTTAACAATATATCCCAATCTTGGGAGGACCTGATGGTACTTTTATCTATTCAAAATTGCTGTAGTAGTGTTTTTATTATAAAATATAGTATAAGTTGCTGTTGGCCTGGAACCCCTTCAAGATTAGCTCTTAATCCTCAAAGATATGTAAGTGCTACCTCCTCCTTTTTAGAGACTGAAAACAGGAAACTGCATGGGTTAATAACCAAGTAAATAATTAAAATTTAGACTCTGAACTTGTCAAGTGTATTGCAAGCACAGTCACAAACCCTTCTTGGAGTCACCTTCATGTCAGTAGTTGATGTGAATATTTTTGAAGATAAATCAAAGCCCTGAACTTGCCTGAATCCTGTGTTTCAGAGTATGACCAGGACACAGGATAGGTCCCTCAAACACATCTGATTATTTCTGTTATTATGAACTGAAGCAAAGGGTCCTGGAACATTTCTCACAATTCAGCAGGCAAAAAAAATGCAATGTTTTACTTCAGTCTACCTTTTACTAGAGCTGGGTACAATAGGATGTGATTATTTTAGGAACATTAAAAATATCTACTATCTTCCTCCCATGCTAGGTAGAATAGTAGTCTGAAGTAGTTTTGCTTTGTAATTTTCTGAAACGAAGAATTCTGACTTAACCAAACCTCTTCAGAAGGAAGCTGGCTGATATTATCTTACTTCCCTCTTTTCTTATTGTGGAATTGTTGAGAGAGTGCCAGTTGTTGCTACTTGTCATCACAACTTTCTAGTCCATATTATTGCTCGTTAGAGGCAATAAATGTTAACCAGCAGACTACTTAAAACTGACCAGTGGGCAGAATTTGAGTGCATAGGTAATAAAATGAAGACATTGTAAACCTGGGTTTGCACTCATTAATTGCACACACACGTAATACCTTCTGAAAAACAATTCTCCTTTATTTGTCTTCATGATATTTGTTCAGCAATTTTTTTTTAAGATTTTTGTTTCTTGGATGTTATACTACTCAAGGGAATGAATGTTTCTCTTTGAGGGGATTGCAGCAAGACACAAGGTATGCCAGAAAAGGGAAAACTGGGAATGGCAGGATGAAATACCAAGGATGATGATCACTAAGATACTTTTGTCCCACATGCACAGTAATAAGAGTGTGTAAGATACCAAGTTTGCTGAAGTGGGGGAATGGATCCTGGGGCTGGTCCTGCAGACAGTGGATGTGTTGAGGGATGTGCACAGGGCTCACTTGCTCTGCTGTGACTGAGCTAATGTACACCTGATTCCTCTTGGGGGAAATTTCAATTCTGGCTTTCAAAGGGGACCCTTTCAGTATTCCTAATGATATTTCTGGCTACAAAGCCTGGCAGTCTTATAGAGTTGTTTGGGATTCTGACACCAAAGAAGTGTGGCCTACAGAACTGGAGCAAAAGATTTTATACCACTGCTGCCCACTGCTCAGAAAGGCAATGGTATAAGTACCCCCAAAAAAAAGTCAAGCTCTTTGAGCAGATTAACAAAGCTGTTTGCTATTATGGACAAAAGCAGCAGGGAGAAAAAAAAAAGGAGAGGAAATGGGCTGTATTACTGTGAGTTGGCACAGAAATGAAATACCAGGCTGCAATTTATGTATAGTAATTGTTCACGAAGCATTCTTTGGGTTTTGATAGTGACTCATTGTGTTTTTTCTGACCTTTGATGTACAGGATGGGCTGCTAGAAGACAGAGGAAGCCACAGTAAGAATATAAAACTTTATTAACTTAAGATTTTGTTGGTTTGTTTGCTTTTTTTTATTATTGCTCATTGGTAGGTAGTATCTCTGGAAAAGACAAACAAAGGCATTTACCTTGAGCCCTCATGGGTTTTGCCATCTCTCCCAGGCTTTTGTAGTTGAACAAACAGTTGAAAAATAGCTTTGGTTTTAAAAAGGAAATTTGCTAAACAATTGGTTGCTGACGTTGATTACTGAGTTCTGAAAAATAAGATAACTGATTGCAATACTATTGTGTTAGTAGCCCAGGTAATAGGCAGTATAAGCCCTGCTCTATACAAGACACAGAAAAAAGTTATCAGGAAGATATTCTTCTGAGTGTATGTTTTATGTTTTAAAGAAAATTATGGAAAAAAGCTTCCATAAAGTCATCAGAGTAGACACAAGAGACTCTTCAGCACCGTTAAGTTCCATTATGTAAATCCACAGTGATGTAAGCCAGACACTGTCAAGTTTGATACGCCCCAAATTTGACCTAATTAGCCATTTGGTTGTTACTTTTTTCAAAGCTTGTGCAACTGGGCTCAGTTCAGGATATAGATGCTAATTGAACACGTAACCTACAGGTGCTAAAGAATCCTTACAAAGGAAGGCCTGTCCTATTAGGAATGCAAGTCAAGGCCCAGGGTCATCAGCTCGGATGGTGGGGATGGGAAAAGAAATCCCATCTACAGCTCTCTTCACATGGCCATGTTATTTCCAGGAGTAAAATTCAAATTCAGGGTAAACCAATGCAATCTAATAGAGATTTGCCAACTGGAGCCACTGGTCCTCAGGGAAGGAGCATTGCTTTAAGCTTTAGAAAGCTGAGACTCTATGAGGCAAAGCCTGAAGTGGTTTACCCTACCCCCAGTAACAAACACACCCCAGTGCAAGCCACAAATGAAATTTTCTCTCGTTCTCTGACCCACCATGTGATCTGTAGGTGCCTACGTGCGTGACTTGTTCCAGCTTTGCCTTTCACCTTTCCCATCTCTGTCCGTGTGCCCCCAGCCTGAGATCATCACCTTTACACCCAGGTCCTCTTCCCACCCATGTGCCAAGAGGAGTGCAGTAACCTTTTGTCATGACTACACCTTGGCCCAGATGCTGCAGTGTAAACACTCTCTCTCCTCTGCTGTTTCCCCGCAATGCCCAAACCAAAATGAAATGAGATAAAAAGAGCTGCACAGCCTCTGAGTTTCCTGGCTTTTATCTTTTTATACCAAAGCCTTTGTGTTAATTTTGCATAGCTATTTTTACATGAGGAATAATATCCTGAATTACTGCTATCACGTGCACTTCAGAATCCCACCTCACCATCCTCAAGTCATCTGGCAACCTGATAGTGTTTCCTGCTCCTTCCCTCACATCAGTGCTGCAGAGAGCTTTGCTAAAAGTTTCACATCTGAAAAAGCAGATGATTTGGCAACACCTTCCTATAGATATTTTTTTTTTCCTCCTAAAGAAGTGTGCCTGTCTTTGAGTAAACTTTTCTTTCCAACTGTTCTTTTTTGTCAGCTTGCCAGCTCAACTTCTAGTATTGTTCTGCAGAGATTGCTGTAAGGAAAAATGAAAGAGAAGAGAAAGGTAGAGAACTGGGGGAAAGGGAAAAAGGGTTCAAAGGGCATTTAAAGCCTGGGGAGCCTAGCATGGAAAGGGAGATAGGCTTAGGAAACAGGGAATAAAATGGTGGAATGAGAGATAAAACAAAAACATAAAGGATAAGGGATTAGAGAGATAAGGAGTTCAAGAGATGAAATGTGAATAAAGGAAAACAAGAAAAATAAGGATGAAAGGAAAGAAGTGACAGGAGTAAGACATGTAAACAATTAACTAGGAAAATATTCTGTTTATTTTAGTGAAAGAAAATTATAGTATCTTTATTATTCTCTGGTTTACTAGTTCAGAGGAATTTTTCAAGCTAAGAGCTGACACTTGGGTAGTATTACTGAACAATGATAAATATAAGACTTCCAGGTTTTGAATTAACCCATTCTGAATTTTTTTAATTAATATGCCATTCAGACAGCTAAAATTTGGGTGAGAAAAGCAATAAAAAATACTAACCACTGCAATAGAAAGTGCAGATCTGGAAGAACTCTTCCCAATATTTGCAGTTAAATCCATCAGCTCATTGATAACCACTCCAGAGCAGAGTGGCACACTGAAGATTAATACCAGAGATGAAGAGAGCAAAAATATTTAAAAGCAGTGCTGGGTTCAAGTTTCTGCATTGCCCACTGACCAGGAGAAAATTGCTCAAGATCACCATTTTTCTGTGAAAGTACTTCACTATATTTTTTCCCCTATAAAGATAGTTATCATAAAGTGTTATCAGGTCTCAGTTTCTGCCTGAGCTGTTCACATAGGTCACATAATGTGGTGGAACCCAGATAATATTGCTTGTTTTCCCTTCTGAGCATGTATCATCAGGAAGCTGAAATTTTGTCAAACCCATTTTGCTTTTTTGGTTTTTTTTTTTTTTCACTGAAAGACTTTATATACCTACAAGTCTAAACTCATCATCAAAAAGCCCTAACAAAAAAACCCCACAGTTTTTGTGCTTGACTCTGGAAGTGACCAAACATCTAATTAAGCCATTGTCCCTCCCTCTCCACTGCCCTTAAACTTGCATAAAATAGTTCGGATCTATAAAGGAAAATATTCCTTGAGGTCAGTTACTCGACATATTTTTTTTTTTTTTTTCTGTCCATGTAGCTCCAAAGGCTTCTGAGCAGGTCTCAGGCTGCTGTCAGGGTTTCTGAAGACACAGTCAAGGTGCTACACATCCCTTTTCCTCACACTTGAGAGGACAATCTCCCAACAGGATTTCTTCCCCTGGAGCATCTACAGAGAAGAGGAAATGAAGCCTCTAATGATTGCCAGTCCCAATTCTGGTGCCATCCAGGCCTGTTAATTCTGTCAGAGGGAGAGGAATCTTAGCATTTAAAGGTTTGTTTCAGTACAAATCATGAGTTAGTCGATGGAAAACTGGAATTACTTGAAAGCAAAAAACCACATTAAACAACCCTAAAACAACCTTGTTCCAACCCTTTGAGCCCAAACTGAGCAGCCTAAAGCACCTAAGAGCCATAGGAGACAGTTGTGTGTTTACAGAAGGACCCAAGCCTTACGTCCTCTCCTGAAGTATTTGAGGTATTGCAATGAGAAACCACCAGTAACAAACAGCAATTTAAACATCCTAAATTACATTGTGCAAAGTCTCAGCTTGCCAAATGCCTGAATGAAAAAGGATGTGGAAGATGGGCTCTCCTTCATTCTAATTCAACCCATATTCTGAGAGTATCTGTTAAAAATAGGACATTTTCTATTCCCTAATAATAATAATTTTCCATAGACAGCTGTTGATGTGCCCATAAGTTCACAATAGCTCTTTTTGCAGTGGATTGTAATAACAACTTCTTCAACTCTGTCTTTGAATTCAGAGCTGTACGAGCTATTCACAGCGAGCACTTTAATCAGTGAATTTCAGCTTTTATTCTGACTTTGGTTTGTTATAAATGCTGCACGCAGACATTTGATATAAATTAACTTTGCCCCAGTGATTTGTTCACAACATGTTTTCGCAGAGGAGTTTCAATATCCATTATTACCATTGCACAACTGCTCACCTTGGCTGACCAGGGTTGTTTGTTCTGGGAAAGAAGCAGTCACTGAGAGGAAATCCATGTCGTGGGGCCATGATGGTCTGATGGATAAGGTGTGCTCGGTTTAAGGCAGGAGGAGCAAGATCACAAGACTAAAGAGGTTTTTAGGACTATTTTAATATTTCCGTTCCTGTTCCCTTGACTCAGACCTTGCTTGTAACATCGCTGGGAGAACAAAGAGGCCACTTGAATGTTATAGGCTGAGGTCAAATTGAAAATTAATGATCTCTTATCACATTCAGACAAAGCTCCAGCTGCAAAGGGTGGGGTTGGGTGCTTTTCTGGTTTATTTAATAGCCACTGAATCAGGGCTCTGAACAGGGCTTGCCTAGTTAGAGCTGCAAAAGATGAGCTCACATGCCATTTTCTGAGTCCCTCAGCCATGCCCTCGCCAGAGCCTGGCCTGGCAATCCTTTGCATGGCTGGTATCTTCCAGGAGAGCAAACGGAGTGCAAGTTTAATATCTTAATGAAACAAATGTCAGGCATTTGTTTTATATGAATAAAACATCTTTGGCATAAACCACAGTGAAAAACAAATTCCAAAAAGGTTGTAAATCAGAATTCAGCTTTCAGGGCGCTAAAATGTGTGTGTGAAAAATTATGATGAAGAGCCAGCTCTATCTAAACTAAATCGTTTGGCAATGCCCTGTCAGCGCGGGAGAAAATGGATGTAATGTGCACATATGCACAAAGAGTGACTCAGAATGATGTACAAGTGTTACTGTATCTACTCCAAAAGAAATACCTGGAAGTCAGGAAATACGGCTCCACGGTTCAGCAGATTTGTCTGAGGATAGATGTTCTGGTTTTGAAACTCTGGTTTTTCCCCAGAGTGCTGTAAAGATGTCTCATGCAAACAAATACAGTCTGGGTCAACCGATATCTCTGGGACTATTGCACAAAGTATAGTTTTATTTGGTATTTATGGAAGAAGAGTTTCAGGAGGAAAACATGCCTGCTGGCAGCTAAAGGACCAAACAATAGATTGATATCTGTAGGTCCTGCAGCAAGACCTGTAGCCTAAACACACACACATTAATCTGGGTGTAAGTCCAGGCATTTCCTTAAGTAGTCACGACAGTTTAATTGCCTATGAATATTCATATAAATGAGTTTTGTTTGGAAGAAGGGCAGCAATCTCAGATACTTGTACCAATCTCTATTCAAGCGCAGAAATCATCTGAAGTCTCCGGTTTCCTGTTTATAAGAGTTTGGGCTGCCCAGACAAAACACAGCAGCAGGAACAATAGCACAGGGCTTGGATGACTCTTACGGCACCTCTGAGACCAGATTGTCTCAGCTAAAGGTAACATCACTCTGGTTTACAATCCCAGAGCTGGAGCTGGAAACCTCAGGATGACCTGGTGTGTGTTTGTGAAGTCAGTGCTCCAGTGCAGAGTGAAATGGCATCAGCGAGACTGGAATGGTTTGGGTTGGAAGCCATCCCTTAAAAGCCATCTAGTCCAACCCCTGCCATGGGCAGGGACACCTGGGTTGCTCCAGGTTTCTCCAAACCAATCCAAATTGGCCTTGAACACTTCTATGAATGGGGCATTCACAGTCTCTCTGGGCAGCCTGTGCCAAGGCCTCACCTTATTCATAGCCAAGAATTTCTTCTTAATATCTAGTCTGAATCTACCCTCCTTTAATTTAAAGCCATTATCCCTTTGTCTGTTACTACCAACCCTACCAAAATATCTGATCCCACCTTTCCTGTAATGCCCCTTTAAACACTAAAAGGCCCCACCTTTACCCACCATCACCCTACTCTATTTTAGTGTTTATAGACACAAACTGAAACACAACCTTGGGGCAGCTACTGTTGGGCTGTTGATCCTCAAGGGGGCTTGCTGGGATACTGTGCTCTTTGGAATCCTTCCAGAAGGGAAAAACATATTTTTTCCAAAGACAGTGTTGGGCCTTTGTGTTCATTTGCTGGAAAGAAGTCCTCCTCTGTCAGGTAGAGTGATTGAGGTTTCTTGGAAAACACCGATGAGGAGGCTTGTGCTGAGAAGACAGAGAAATGATGGAGGACCTTGCCAGAATAGCAGATCAGATAAAACTCTCTTGGTCACCATGGTGAGGAGGGAATTCAGCTCAAACAGAGCAGCAGACTGTCTCCCGCTCACTAGACTGTGATGCTCGGGTTCATCCCACTGAAGGGCATCTGTGAGACAGAGCTGAGCACCACTCAGGAGCTATTACGTAGTAGGTTGCAGTCCTGGCAAATGTTTTCAATTTTTTTCTCAAGTGCCATTTATATCTGACTTTCCCATGTTCTTCCCTGCTGCTACCCCAATGTAAACAGCGCGGGGTCGTACAGGAACCACTCTCCCTCTTTCCAAAATGGTAATGCTGGGGATCTGAGGATGACTAATCTCTCCTGTTTACAGTCTGCTAGCTGTTTGAATCCTAACATAACTTAGATGACAGGGTTTGGGAGACTGGAGAATTACATGTTGCCAAGCTACTCAGGAAAATCTAAAATGAAAAAAAAAAAAAAGACTTTTCATGAAGTGTCTGGTAATTTCCCTCACTCCCTGAAACATCACAGGCTGTAGTTCTCATATCCTGCTCTTCCCTCTATGTTTAAGAAACACCTGATATATTCACTTTACCTATTTAGGACCTGGGACCAATTTCCAAGGTGCCTACAAGAAAATGAAGAAGAGAAAGGAAGCAGGGATAGTAACCAGATCATGCCCTGGACCCACTAAACTTTAAAACAGCTGTGTTGGTATAGGAAATTTCCCAATAGAAATTCCCAGATTGGGTATCTAGTCCCTTCTCTACACCTGTATCATCTGTATATATATATATATATAGATATATAGATATATAGATATATATAGATATAGATATATATATAGATATATATCTATGTATGTATATACCATATATATGATATATATATCATCCTCATACAAATATTTATATTTATATATATTTATATATATATATATATTTAAAACCCAGCTGCATGTTCACTGACTGTCTTCAAAGCTGTCCAGTGAGCCCTTAAATTATCTCTTTAAAAATCCTATTGCAGTTGCATACCACTTATTTCAGCCTGCATTTAAGCCCATTAAATAAATCAGAGAAGATTTACACAATTCCACAAGCCTTTTTAATCACAAGAAAGATACAGGCAGAAAATGGTCGTCTGTCTGTAAACCCAAGCTGAAAAAGTTATATC
Organism: Agelaius tricolor; assembly: GCF_023055355.1. NCBI lineage: Eukaryota > Metazoa > Chordata > Aves > Passeriformes > Icteridae > Agelaius > Agelaius tricolor. The sequence continues at coordinate 32,685,646 of NW_027269270.1, forward strand.
AGAAATGAGGTGTAAATTTTTAAGATTGCACATAATTCAGCTGTTAGAACAATTTAACATTTGGATACTGCACATGGGATGTGGGATAATTTTTGTCACTTGAAGTCTTTGAAATTGGAAAACTTCCTAGAAGATATGTTCCAAGTCAACCACAAGTGACTGAGCTGCAGACTCAATAACTCAAAATTGAGGTGGATTGTGTGAATGTCTGTAATCCACCCCACACAGGATGGCAGGCTGGAGAACTGTGATGGCCTCAGAATCTATGAAAACATTTTGTCTTTTCTGCTTGGTGTTTCAAAAGGAACTGTCACAGCTCAATCAATTAATAAAAGATGAAAAAGGTGCAGCAAATAAAACTGCAGTCAGTTAAAGATTGAAGGTGGATATACCCTATAAAAGGTGAAGTGAATTATAGCAATTAAATAGAATGATCCTGATCAATTAAATAATGAATCACATTCCAAAGCTGATAAAATTTTTATTTGAGATTCAACACATGAAGTAAAGGAAGAATTCAAATAGCTAGGGAAGAACATAAATACCCAATTTGAAAATATATTCAGCCAAGCAGCTGTCATAGTAACCTTTGCAAATAAAAGTGTTATAGAGGAACTTTACCGGGGAATACGACACTAAGTGGTGTATTACTTCAGAAATCTGGCACTATTACTCATCTTAAATGGGAAAAAATTGACAAGAATGGGAGAAATCAGCTGTGCCAGCCTAGCAGGTGTGTGGGAAAGAACGTTTTCAAAGCAAAGCCCATGGTGCACTTCAATGTTGTGCCCTTTTGGGGCTCACTGGAATGAATTTTATCTAATGGCATCTATTTTGTACCAGCCAGTGACTTAGCAAGTGATCTTTTGACTCATTTCTGGAAAAAATTACATGTGGCTGTTTATGGAAGTTGTTAGTGGAACAAGATCTTTCCTAGACTATACTTGTCATGGATTTTTTTTTTTTCTTTTTGGCATAGTAAACTAAAGAGCGTTTTGTGAATAGTGCATAATATATTACTGAGTAATATAGAAACATGGTCACATCATTTTCATAGAACTGCAGGCTGGTTTGGGTTGGAAGGGACCTTAGAGATCATCCAGTCCCACCCCTTGTCATGGGCAGGGACACCTTTCCCTATCCCAGGTTGCTCCAAGCCCCATCCAACCTGGCCTTGGACACTTCCAGGGATCCTGGGGCACCCACAGCTTCTCTGGGCACCCTGTGCCAGGGTCTCCCTAGGGAACAATTCCTTCCCAATATCCCGCTTAACCCTTCCCTCTGGCAGTGGAAAGCCATTGCCTCTTGTTCTGTCATTCCATGCCCTTGTTCAAAGTGCCTGTCATGCTCCCTTGGAACCCCTTTAAGGGCTGGAAAAGGAAGAATATGTAGAGGAGATACAGGGAATTTAAGCTGAAAAGCAACTTTAGCTACACTGTCATGTTTAAAAGCTAAACCAGGCCTTGTCTTGTCTCCATCTGTGCATGGGAATGAAAAGGCAGAAAAATCTGCCTCTCTCTAGGAAACTATTCCAACTGCTGCCTGTGGCATTGTTATCAGAAAATGGAAAACTTGTTGCAGTAGGAACCAAGGAGCTGCTGCCTGCAAAGGTTTGGGCCCTGTCACAGAACTGTTCCAGCAGGTACTGTTGGAAACAGATGTGGGCAGATCTGATAATCTGAGATGCTTCTGAAATTACTAAACATCTCTTTATCTGGATACTCAAAGGTGAGAAAGACAATGAGTTTCCCTTAGCACCCTCCTATGGCAAGAAGATTTTGCAAAACATGAGTTTACATCCAAAATCAGCAAAACTATTCAGGGGAAAGGAGAATTATGTTTCTGATGAAAAGTACCATGACATTTAAACAAATAGGAAGGCACTACCTACATTCACACAGTATTGTGTTTTGGTACACCCAATGAAAGAGTAGTATCCTCTCTGAATATTTGTCCTGTTCTCCCCATCCCATTTTGACCTTTGCACTGCTTTATTGCTTATTGTGAAAATTGCTGAAGTTTCAGGAATGTATTCATTCAGGTCCATCCCCTGTTTCTAACAGAAAATCCTGATAAGTTTGGTAAGATGACTGGCAGTTACTTCCACTTCTTTTTTCTCTATCTCTGATTTTAATACTGAAATTACTTCTTAACTTTTAACTGAAATATGAAATCTAGGCCTGTAGCTGATTGCAAGGTTAGAGATTCTCTAGTACTTGACCTCTCATCCTACACCACTTGGTCTTGCTCTCACCAGCACTGATTTTGTCTTATTTCGTGCTGTGGCCTAGAGATTTTTTTTATGCCATAAAGATCTCAACTCCTCAAAACTTGTCAAGGCTGACTTTTATGCTGGTGTAAGGTACAGCTCCTTTTCCTCTTTTTTATAATCTGCCAGAAGAGGCAAACATTGATCAATAACTTCTCCCAGGGAATTTTTACTACAGTTTTATTACACTTTGGTCAGTTGATAAAAATAACCACATTTCACTGCTTCAGTAACCTGAACATCTTAACGTCAACCATCATCACACCTGGATAATGGGCAATTAGTTTTTAAATATGGTCTGACTCATTCTTTCTCTTATGATCTCCATTAAATTCTGGCAGAGAAATTCTTCCCAGATCTTCAGTGCTGTTTCTGGCTCTTTTAAGGTTGGAGTTTTTTTGTTGGTTTTTTTTTCCTTCCTTGTGCATAATATCCTGCATATTCTAGCGCATGTGAGTGAAGATTTGCCATTTTAAAAGGATTTCTTTCTTTAAACTTACTATTTCCTGAAACCTAGCCTAATCTTTAGTCCAGCACTGGCTGTAGAAAAAGCAGCCAGGTTGGAAGGAAATTAACATCGAAGTTAGAAGTAATTAAAATTCAGAGTTGGCTGGACCCTTGTGAAAAGTGCAGATGACTACCTGTGCCCACATATGCAGTGCATTTGTCTAAGTTACTGGTGTGTGAAAAGCAAGGAACGGAACGAAAGCTCCTCTTGCTGCCATAACTACAGCAGATGCTGCTTGATGCCTGCTGAAATTCAGAAATATGCTCTCATCCTTTTACAGCAGCCTTGTGCCTACCTCTTGTGCCCTTGATTTCAGACCTCTGACCTTGCCTTTCTTCTGGCATCCTGTAACAAACAAATCCATGGACAAGTAGGTGATCCTGTAAGAATCCAAGTTATTTACAAGAGAAGGTATTGGAGAAGAAGCTGCTCAGACATGCTTCATTCTTGGCACTTTAAAATTTTCTATTTCTGATTTTAATTAATAGCCTTGTGTTTAAGATGAAATGTGTTCAATTTGTACACAGTGTCACACTACAAGATCAGTTATATACATAGCAATACAATTATTATTCTCTGCTGACAAATGTACCGTGATATTGATAAAAAAGCAATAACTTCAATGTACGTGTCAAAATCTGTCCCGATAGCTTATTACAGATTGTTAGATGAACATAAATATCTAATGTTCAGCCTGTAATGTTCATTTGTACCATGGCAGATGAAGGTATGGGCAGGAGAATTAATTTCAAACACAATACCAAGTCTCCAATACTTGCTGAGCCTAAGGTATGTCTTTGCAAGCATTCATGGAAGTATGGGTGACAATTTCCCCAGCCCAGGACCAGGCTGCAGGGACCTGCTGATGTTCAGCTGCTTCAACTTATTTAAGTGTCCCTGAGATCTTCTGGTTCTGGCCAAAATCCAGCAGCTTATCCATAATCACCTTTCCATGTTTCCAAGAAGGGAATGGCTCTGGAAGCTGCCTGGGCTGGGCTGTCCTTCAGGGAACCAAGGCAGGAGCAGAGCCCCAGTGCAGGCTTTCCCAGGGCAGGAGTGGGTTGTGGGCTGGACTTTTATGAAAACAACCTCTATCACATTGACACATTTGCTTATTTTTATGTCTCTTTTTGAAAGGAAAGGGAAATGGGGGCACGGCCTCAGATAGGTCCCGCTTCCTCCTTCGTTCATCAGCTTTCTTACCCACATTTAGAAATGCAAGGAAGCCACTTATGAGCCATCTATTTTGGAGACATACCAGATTAAAATAAACCTGTTTCTACGGCTGTGGAGTTGGTGAGGATGCTGAGAGGGACAGGGCTGAAGTACTGACAGAGGTGGTGGTGAGTCCGAGAAGACGCAGCATTCCCCATGTGCTGCACCATTGGCTTGGATATCCCATGAGATGGCCAGGTAGGGTCAAACCTCCTCTTCCTTCTCACAGGGACATGACCACAAGGGCTCCTGCTTGAGGATTTGTGTGGCAGAAGGAGTTTTCCCACCCTCCTCAAGAGAGCAGATAAAAATGTGTTTGTTTTGCTTCCCAGTGCCTTGTACCTCTGCTTTGTGCAGAGGAAATGAAAGGTATAGTCAGTGATGGTAGTGGTGATTTATTCTGGTGCTGAGCCTTTTTTTTAAGGTCATCAGCTGCATGATCTCTTCACACGGTGCTTTCAGTTGATTACAACTTTTTCGTGTTTTCCTGTTGGCCCTTTTTTCTTTCTTTACTTTTTCTGCCCATTCAGCTACATTTTCCCAATGAAAAATAACCACTGCAAAGACTTTGCTTGCTTTCTTGTTGTAGAGACCCAGTAAGACCAGCCCCAGCATCAGCTTCCTTAGAAGGACATGGATGTACCTCATCCACATTCATCTGGGGGAAAAGTTTCCCACCTTCCCATTCACATGGGGCAGAGGAACAACGGAGAGGTCAATATTTCATCTTCAATTAGCATTTTTGTATTTCAGCTGACTTCATGATCAAGTTCTGTACACAGAAGAATTTTGTCTCATTAATAAGCATTTTCCTATGTAATAATACAAGCTAATCTCTCAAAAAAACCCAAGATTTCATTGTGAAAAGGAACATAAAGTTACCTTGCACCAACATAACTATTGTTCTTTGCAATCCCACAAAGCAAGAAGGTTCAATTACATCTGTTCAACATTGAAAGTCCACCAAAATTCTGATATCTGTCATCTGATGTGCAGGAAACTATTGTGCCACATTTAAGCTGAGATGTAAAGGATTTGGCTGTATGTAAATGGCAAAATACTGGTACATTTTTTATGAGCAGTTATGTGCAATATTGTCACCTAATTCCCATTTTAAAAACAGCCACTACACCCCAGTTGCTTTTATTTTTTTTCCTCCTCATTTAGCTGTACCTCAAGTGAAATGTCTCATTTTAAATGTATTAACTGGACACACTTGAAGCATTTTGGGCTGGAACCCCATCCTTCTTTTGTAAATCAGCTGCCCTATATTTGCATCCTTTATTTTCTCATATTAAAAAAAAGTCATCATACTGCAGACCAACTCACAGCTAATTGTAGTCTCCAAAGAAAATTAAGATGCTGTAATACACCATTAGAGTCTCTACAATTTGTATTAGGCACCAGGATATGTTTTCCTAATTAATAGTTCCTTTAGTGTCCAGATTAAAAATAGCTGTTAAGGGCTCTGGGTAGATGATACAGCAGTATGAAATAGCATCACACCTGTCTCCCTCTTGCAGCTTCCCAAGTGTAAGTAGGAGTCAGAATTTCCCTCCTCATTAAATAAAAACACTGATAGATAGGACATCACTTGGCATCTCCAAAGTGCTATACCTAAGACATACCATCTGCTACGAAGTTGCAAAAACATAGCCTGAGAAAAGTGGGACATCAAGGTGGAGCTTAATTTTCTTTAGTCAGTTTTCCGTCTATCCTGGACTTGGAGTGGGGATGGTGCAGGCTCACGGTGCCTGAGACTACAGCAAGGGAGCAGGGCTGGGAATGCAGCCATCCAGGAACAGGCAAATTCCAGGGGAAACAGGGAAGCTGCTCCCCAGAGGGACACGCTTTTAGTAACCAGGAAGATATTACTTTTGAAGGTAGCAGGAGTGACAGCTCAGGGCTCCCCTGTCCTGGTGAGTGCTCTCAGCGCTGAGTTACCAAGTTCCTTTTGCTTTCCTTCCCCCTTGTCACAGGAGTTATTTTAGCAGTGCTGCAAAGTGCACAGAGCCTGGCTTGGAGCTCAGCCTCTGCTCTGAGGGCTGTGGGCGCTTGCTGCAGCAGGAGATTGAAGCTTCAGACTGAGGTGACCATAAATCCCAGATGTCCTACTTGTGGGAGAAGTAGGACAGAGAGACATGAGCAGACACCCAACACCCTTCCTTTCTGTGCATCACTAGATCCAGACCTGGGTTTCAGGCTGGGAAAAAAAAAATCCTGAGAAATCAAAGTGAATAAAAAAAGATGCCTTTCCAGCTGCATTTGCAATGGCATTTTTTGGGCACTCTTCTTCAGCATTCTGAGCACTGTGAGTCTCAGTCAGGTCCCTGAGAGCTGGAGACAGAAATACGGGAACATTCCCATCTGCTCGCAGACAGCCTCAGTCTTTCAGACATCCAGCAGCCCAGCTGGAGACACTGCTCTGCTCAGGTTGCCAAACAAACAGACAATTGGATAAAATCTGGGGGCAGAAAAAAGTGGCTCCATTTGGAGTAACAAGGTCATCCTGGTTCAGCAGCACGATTTCCTGCAGCAGCGGGTCTGGCAGCAGCAGCCACCCCACACAGCTCCAGGCAGTGCTACCTGTGCCCTTCTGAAGGCCACCCATCTTCCCTCTCATAGAGTTATTCAAATAAAAGACTTCTGGCATAGCATTCCTACCTCTTCCCTTTAACACACACGTCTGCTCTGGAAAAGCATCTCTGATGCTGGTTATAGCACAGACACAATGCACAATAGATCATCCCCTGGACTCTTCAGAAATTAAAGAGTAATGGCTTTAGACTGAAATAAAGTGGGTTTAGAATAGATATTAGGGAGAAATTCTTCCCTGTGAAGGTGGTGACACACTGGAAGAAGTTGCCCAGAGAAGCCGTGGCTGCCCCTGGATCCCTGGAAGTGTCAAGGCCAGGCTGGACGAGGCTTGAAGCACCCTGGGATTGTGGAAGGTGTCCCTACCCATGGCAGGGGTGGAATGAGATGAGCTTTAAAGATTCCTTCCAACTTAAATCATTCTGTGATTCAGTGATTTGCTTTAGATGAGGAGCTTTACACATACAAGTGAGGGTTTTGGCTCTGTGCTCCTCCCACAGGTCATCCTCCTGCTCCCAAACAGTAATTTGACAGCCACGTACCATGACTTCAGTAACACAGAAAACAGCATTGCATTTCCTCAAGCAGCTTAACACTGTTTAATTGTGCTAATTTAACCCAGGTGGTCTCTGCAGCAGCTTTTGCCTTAGGCCTGAAAGAGAAGCAGGGAGGGGAAAGCAGTGAATTTGCTACATTTGTGCATGGCAAGAGCTCAGAAACCCCAGTCGAGATGTGAAGAAACACAGCGTAGCATTTGCGTGCTTCGTAACAGCTCCTGCAGCATCAGGGGAGGGGAAGCATCCTCCTCTCCATGGTGATGCCAGTCAGAGCACTGGGGAACACCCAAGGTGCTGATAGAGGAGTTTAGAAGTCCTGTAGAGGCTGGGGCTGGAAACAAAGCAGACAGAGTCTGTGAAGATCGTGTTCAGAGCATGGCTTTGGATAACAGGATGTGTTTTCCAGGCAATGCAAATATCAGACAATTTGTAACAGTGTTTTACTGCCTTTGTTGTGAAGGATAAAAAAAAAAAAAGCCCATTAGCTGACTGCCCCTATTCACCTGAACCATTTTTAACTAAACAAAAGGTGTGCAGGAGATGTTTCCACCTGCTCAGGACAAGGCATTGATCTCCAGCAGCTGAAACCACGGAAGTTTTTCTTGTCATGCAAGAATGAGTAGGATCAGAGTCATATTGGTTGGAAAAAGGCTTGCCAGTGGTGGTCACTATTTTCTTATGATATTGGATGTGGCTTTTTAATCTTGCCATCCTTTCTCTGTGAACAGAAGAATTTGATGTCAGGTATAAGTGGAGGGAAACCACAGGCCAGGGCTGAGCCCCTCCTTCCCCATCCTCAGGTCTCAGGGGCACGTGGATTTTGTGGGATGGGAAGCTCTTGGATTGCTCTTCCTCTCTATCTTAAGGGGTGGATAAATGACTTGTGAAGCACAGCATTTAAGCACAGACATAGCCAATATTCCAGGTTACAACACAGGAAGAAGATGGAAACTCTTGGTAGAGCTCCATTTCTAGCATCTGGAAAGTCATAGGAGACACAGAGTGCAAGAAAACATGCAAACATCATTAGTGGGAAAAAATAATTTCCATTTTGCTAACCCAGATTCCATAGGTGATGGAGGGTTTTTTAAAGCCTAACTATCCCTTTAAGAATGGCTAGAAACACCCGTCAGAGACTTGTAATGAAATAACATTATTTATCAGTATTAAATATAGATAAACAAAAATGAGAAACAGACTTAATTGAAACCCTCTGTGAAATCTGGCTAATCAGTTTTCATTTCCAGGAGGCTTTAACTTATGTTATTTAATTTATTATTTATCTGCTCTATTTTGATTTTGCTTTTCAGCCACAGCACTGGGCTTTGGGCTCTTTAGAAACGTGTGGCGAGAGGCTGGAAGTATCACCCTGACTTCAATCAGTCCAGCACTTCACCCTTGTTTGATTCTTGCTAAGGCTTTGATAAACTTAATGATCACACAAGGGTTCCCCTAACTTCACTGCTGACACCAATCTTGGGTCCAGACACACTGCAGTGTATTTTCTTGACCACCAGAGTGATTTTCATTTTGAATCCAGTTTTACTTCCATCCCATGCAAACAACGATGCCATTTCACTTTATTTCTTTAATTTATAGGCATCAAAGTTGCTGAATCAGGAAACTGAGGTTATAGCTGTTGAAGAAACTAATCCCACATCATGACAAACTGCTTCTTCGGCAGATTTTCTCTTGTTCCTCATTCTGAGTCATTGTAACACATTTTAAAGGCCAGAGTTACACATGAAGCCTCTTGATGGTGAGAGCTGAGCCCTTTCTTGTGGTTTCTGGAGGCAGACAACCCCCGGCCTGTGTCTCTACTGGTTGCCAGTAGCAAATGAGGTTTAATTCGCATCTCGGTACTTCCTGTGTCACTGGAGCGTGTGACATTGCCCACCAGAACTGAGAGTGAAGTGGTAAAATATGACTGTGTTAATTGAATTCTAATTAGCCCGACAGTGCTACTCATCTCTGCTGAAGTGTAGCTCGCTGGGATTCCACCACTTCATGGAGAGGAAGGAGAAAACAAGTAAAATTCCAGGATTGGGAAGCAGTGGGGCGGGGGGCGGGGGGGGAACGACAAATTGTTGGACCTGAGTAGAACAGATTAAACTTTTTGTGGTTAGCTCTGGCCCTGTGCTTCCCCAAAAATCACAGCTTCAAAGTATCTGTGGCATTCTGGGTGGTGGTTGGGGGGAAGGAGAGCATCATTATCTCTTTAAGATGCGCTTCCTGATCTATCCATTTGGGCAAATATTTTCTGCACCCCCAAAAATCACGACCTGCAGTTGTATGCACAAATTTAGCCTCACAATGAAGATAAGGAAGCCAGTTGATCCCTCTTTTACAGGCTGGGGTCATTAAATGATTTGTCCAGAGTCACCATGGAAAATCCCAGCAGAAGCAGAGAGGAGCCGTGGGTCTGCAGCGCTCCTCTCCAGCTCAGCACAGAAACCTAACAACACTTAAGGAATTATTAAAATGTTAAATGAGTTGAAATGAAAGACTCTGTCCAGAGCTGGAGCCATCATTTGGATTATTGACTCAGTTCTTTGAAAAATACACAACTGCGGCAGTATTATGAGTGCAATTACAGCCAATGGAGAATTCTCAAATGAAGGGCAAATCAAAAGGAAACCATCTATGTTTTATATTTCTGTGGTTGCTTCCATCTCAACAGTGATAGAGAGCATGCCTGTGCATACATATCTCAGACATATGTTGATTTTTGTGCTTGTCAGCGAGTTGGGCTCTGGGGGAATTCTCTCGCAGGGGTTATGCTGAGATAGAGCGAGAAACGGCAAACGGCTCATGGGCTTTAAGATCTTCTATTTCTCCTTGAGATGGGAGAGGAGGAGTGCCTGCCCTTATCCTCTTCCACCCACCCTCATCCTCCTTTCACACCCAGAGTTTCCATCCTTTTCCTCCTCAGGAGCACTCAGGAACAAATTGTTCAGGATGGAGGGAGGTGGGCACAGATGTGACCACCTGCTGCATGTGCCTTTCTTCTCATGGGCTTTTAAAAAGGCACTTCATATTTTAAAGAGGAGGAGGAAGAGCCAGTGGCCTTTGGTGTTGCTGAGCAGTGACACAGCTGGAGCTGCCCGGGGGTGGTGGGGTGTTATTTTTTACAGGTTGGCAACCAGACGCTTGTTGCAATGATATTCTTTTTCTTTTTTTTTTCTCCCTTCCAGAGATCGCCTGAGTGTAGATGTGCCAACACGGGTTCTGGTTTTACCACAGCTAATTCTCTTATTTCAAAGAGCGGAAATATCCTCGGACAAATCTGCTTTGTCAAGGTTGAAAACGTTCCACACCACAGATGGTGACCATAAGGTGCAAGTGAGTTTTCAGCTGAACTGGTGACACCCTACCCATTTGCTTCACTGCTGAAGATTTTAAAACTAGTTTTTGTTATGAGAAGCTGAGCGAGATACTTCTCTCCAAATGTCTCTTCCTCCTGTTAGCTCCTCACTTCCATATTCATGGCACTCCTGCTGCTACTAGCACTGCCATGCGTAGCACCTACTGCAAATTGTCCAGTTCCTGTTGTTAGGATGGCAGTTCCCTTTGGTTTTTGAAAAATTCATTAAACGAGGGGGTGGAAGGGGCAGCACAGTCCTGTTATGGTCCAGCACCCTATTGTAGGAGATATTTTTCCCCTAGGTGTGCTCCTGCAGGTCAGCTCGCTGGGGCTGTAACCAGATGAGTACCTCTACTTTTATGCAAAGGCAACGGGTTCTATTTAGATGATCAGATGTGTTGCAGCACAGAAAAAAACCCCACCAAAATTCTGTGTGCACGGATATTGTGGGGAGTTTCCCAGCAATGGTTTGGGGACTTTCAGGCCCTTCGAACACGATGTGAGAGTTTTCTTATGGACTGACTAGAGCCTCAGTGGGAATGATGATGGCAGCTTACGATAATTGGTACCATGCTTTTCTGAGTCCTCTTAACTGAGGGGTTTTATATTAATATGAGAGAAACCCACCTGTGGTTGGCGGTCTTGGTTGCTGTATCTAATTTTTCCCCTTTGTAAATTCCCCGATTTCATTGTGATGCCTCTGTTACTATTTTGTGGTGCAGTCATTGGTCCTCACTTCTCTTTTGTCACTGACTAATTCCTCTCCCAAAGAAAAATTAAGTTTAAAGTTGGGACAGATAAAGGCTGGCTTGCTCCAGACACAACAAGAAAAATGCAGGTCTAAAAGGAAACCTGATTCTGTCTCTGGCAAACTGAAACAAAAAGTAAAAGCCAGTGGTGAGGTTTTCTCTCCCCAGGAAGCTCACCTTCTTTCTTTGCCTTTCTTTAACTAGCTGATTTCAGGAGGGGTTTGCTAGCAGAAGAGCAGCAGGCTGGGGCATAAATTACTTTGACTTCATAAGGAAGTGGTGTTAAGTATTAAATGTGCTTTGGGGCAGCTCCTGTAATTCCTCATCCTCCTCACTTGTGCTACATCTTTTTCAGGTGAAAAGCTCTGTATACCTCATGTCACCATCATTCATGTTCATTCTCTAACTCATTTTGGGGTTAAATTCAGTGTAAGCAAATGCACAATGCCCAGATTGGACCTGCCACATGGCTCCCACAAAGAGAAGCTCAGAGGGTCCTCTTCACTCTCCTCACTGTTACCACTTGCATCAGAGTGATTTCTTCTCCTCTGACATCTCTCCATCCCATTTCCCTGCTGTGCCCCCAGGCCTTGCACCCCTTTTCCTGCACTGCTCCATCTCCCTTTGGCTTCTCTGCCAGGGTGGCATTCCCATCCCACTACATCACTCTCCATCTGCCTCCTCTCCTACCACTTTCTATCACAGTTTCCCTCCTGTTCCCTTCTGTCTCCCATGACATCCCTTGTGTTTGTTGCATTAAGCATATTCTGCTGCGCTTCTCCTTCAAGACCAACCATGGCTTTGCCTTCTTTACCTTTCATTTTCATTCATCACAATGAATGCCTTTATAATCATCAGTTTCCAAGCTCTTTCTGCAAACTTTCTCATTTTGCTCCTCAGTGGGTTGGGCTCAATGATCTTAAAGGTCTCTTCCAACCTGGTGATTCTGTGATTCTGTGGTTCAAATCTATCCTTTATTGGTGCTTGCAAAAGAGTTGACACTAATTTGGTCATACCTCTCACACTGACCCATTTGTCCCCTTATTTTCTTTCACGTGTCACTTGCCCTGGTTTTATCTGGTGTTCAGCTTTATCACAGCGTCTTAACACGTGCCTGGGGTTTTCATATGAGTTTTGCTGTTACGGAAGGAGCATGACACGGAAATAAAAAAACACCAGATGTTCAGAAGAAGCTCACAATACTGAAGGCTGGGACACATCTTTCTTCTGCTGGCTTCAGTGGGAACTACATTGAAGCCAGCAGGATTTTTCTCCCCAATTCTGCTGTACATTATAGTAGCCCCACTTGAGCCTTCTGCCCGTCAAATGCTTGTTCTTGCTGGATCAACAGCAAATTTTTAGCTCTTTTGGGGCCCAACTTCTTCAAACTCATTGAGATGATCTGGTTGGTGAAAAGAAGCAATGGTCTCTGCACATATTCAAAATAACCATATTAATATAAACTCTGAAAGTATTGTAAATAGGTGCTTCCACTGTTTCAGGAGACATGCAAGTTATTTGCCATTCCTTATAAGGTGTGTAATTTAAATATTTTAAACCCTGAAATAAATTACTGATAATAAAATTCAACACTGTAATACTTCTTTGAATATTTTAAACCAGATATAAATTGTTCAATGAAGTTGATCTAGTCTTAGAATACTTTTCAAGAGATTTAATAGTGCATGATTTAAATGTATGATACTCTTCTAGTATATTGTATGGCAGATTACATAGATTTAAATAGTTCTGGTTGGGATGAAGGTTTCATAGCTCAGGGTTTCTGTAGTTTGACAGACACATCTGCTGGTCCATCAATAGTTTCTGTGCAGTGTCTGATGATCCTAATGTGAGGGAAGCTTAATTCCTATACTGCAATTGTCAGCTGGCATAGTAGTGCACATTAAGCACATTCTTCCAACATATATTTGTGACCAGTTTGAAGATGCTTTTTACATGGGGGAAGAATTAAATCTATATCAAATATATGTTACTAAAAACAATGTTAGTGCCATCTTTTGGGCAAGATTTTAAAGCACATAAGTCAAGAAATTTGATGGTCTAATTCCACAGTAAACATTCTTAAGACCATTTGCACAGCTCGTGCTTTCCAAGGGAATGTGCTTAAGACAAATGAAAAAAGCTTTACAGTGCTTCTGCTGTGATGTTATTTTAGGTTGCAGAGCAGTCAGACAGTATTGGAAAGTAGGACTTTTTAATAGTGTGTGGTGGTGTCACTACTTCCAACTTCTGACTCATCAGTAACTATTGCATATTTCTCAAGTGGAGGATTTTTTCCAGTAACTTACTGTTCTGAATGAGTTTATAGTGAAACGCTGAGCCAGTGTTAACTCTGAGTAAAACAACAGCTTTGATAGCATCTACATTCATTCAGTTTTTCTTTTTCCTTCACATATTCTTCAGTTCATCAGGAACTTATCCCTCAGACTATTGATTCTTTTGAGAACTGAGCAGGCCACTCATCCCAAATAAAGATATTTTGGCTGTAAAATAGGGCTATCGCTTTGGTTGATAACATGAAAAAGTTGGGCTATCTCACCATTTATTTTTCTTAGGAAGAAATTCTTTAGTCAGAGGGTGGTGAGGTACTCCTAGGGGTTGTCCAGAGAAGCTGTGAATCCCTAGAAGTGTTCTTGGTGAGGTTGGACAGGGCTTGGAGTCAACTGGTCTAGTGGAAGATGGCTGAAAGGAGATGGTATTTAAGGTCTCTTCCAACCCAACCCGTTCTGAGATTCTATGAATTTCTAGAGTTGGTCTTAGACAATAGGCTCTGTTAGGAAAAACAGGACTTGTCCACTAAACCCCAAACTGATGGTTATCTATTCTCTTAATCTCTCACTGTCTAAAAATTACACCATACACTTCATACCAACACACAGAACTTTATTATGGGTATAAGGACAAGAAGCGAATTTTCAGCTAAGGTTCAGTTAAGATCTTATGGCTGTTTTGGATTTCATTTTATTGGCTTTGATTAATGTACATATATTTTTACGTCTCTGCAGCTCAGAATTCAAACAAACAGCTCATTCTGTTTATTTAAGAGATTGCATCATCACACATCTGACAAATGCAGTTGCTGCATTTACAGCATCGTCGCATAGAGTGCATTTATTTGAACTTTCTCCCATGTACATGGGATCACACATTCAGATAAACACAGCTGTGTTTATTTCAGGCTGCACAACTCCAGATTGTGGATGAATGTCTACAGCCAGTGGACTCCACGTACACTGTACAGGATTTGCAAATTCTTACACCTGCATTATTCGTCGTCTAAACATCCAAAGGACCATATCACATTTAGAGCTGGTAGGAAAGGAGACTTTTTCATCATGTGCTTCAGTAATATTTGCTGAGTAGTTTATTGGGTAAAAATATTCAATGACTTTTATTATGAGTTAATACCCACAGACCCATTTGTCTGGACACCTACGCACTAACATCTTCATTTGTGTCTTGAACTTACAAACCATCGACTGCTGTGCTGGCTTGCTCACCAAGGCTTTGGTTTTGCTTTTACTGTTCAGGCAACTAACACTGCTCATGTGGACTGAAGTCAGTTGTTTAATGACTTTGCTGTTTGCAGATTGCAGCCCAAAGATGTTTCTTTATTTGCTACATGAATGAGCAAGTCTATTCTTAACAGGGGAAAGAAAAGAGCGGCATTGTGTGGACACTGCAGTGGTTGGGGCTGTGACATTTTGCAGTTGCCACTGTGGTAATTAAAGCCTCAGTGATTCAAAGTCTTGAAATCAGACATTGAGTAATCCCCTGGTGTTACTCATGTGCTCGAGTTGAGCTTAGGTGTAATTTTTTGCATTCTTTTGTAAGAATGCTGGAAAAGGCACATCTGACCCAAGAACAGCACCCTACCTTCAAACTCTCCTGCATCAAAACATGAGGGACTTCACCAAGAGGTGGGAATGCTCAGGTTTTGAGTATAGAGCCAAAGTCCAACACAGGACTGAAATTACAAAATGTACCTATATACTAAGATACTTCCTCCTAACATGGAAGGAAAAAAAAAAAAGGGTTGTATTAGCTAAGACCTGGTCAAGTGGGTGGCATCCCTTCCTGTGAGAGTGAGGGGTTCAATCTAGATGATCTTTAAGGTCTCTTCAACCCAAGCCATCCTATGATTTTATGAGGACCTGCCTTTACACCAATACATCAAATGCATTTAGGGAAAAAAAAAAGTCAGTTTATTTTCTCATCCCAACTCTGGCTTCTCTTTCAGTCCTAAATAGCCACAAATAGGGATTCATAATAACTGCATTTCCTGCACTCTGTGTCCAAGGCTTATGTTCTGCTGAACTGCGTTTCATGCAGATGCTAAGGTTAGGTGTGAGACAGAATGCAGATCCTCTCAATTGAGAATTCTTGGGCTTTTGTTGGATTAGAGAAAGTCATTCTCCAGGAGAGCTTGGAAAATACTGCCTTCCTTAGGTATAAAGAAACTCAAGAGAACCTCAAAGCTAACTCAAGACCAGGAGATGGCTGATGAATACTTACCAGTGCAGGCAGGAGTCTGTTCTCCTCTGCGAGAAGCCAGAACAACAAAAATTAGTGACTTTTGATAATTCCTAGCCCTCTATAGTGTTGGTAGGATAGCAAAAGATCCACAGAAACATAGGTACCATGTAATGTAGAGCATGGACACCCACAGAAAGCACAGTGTGCCCTTTCCAGTTGGAAGTCAGTAAAATCTGGAAGTTTGCTCTGAATTTTGCAGTGTGACAAAGCAGAACCAGAGCTCAGCCATGCAAAGCCAGAGAAAAGCAAACCAGTGTGTCCTGCTGCTTGCATTTGCACTGCACTAAAGCCTGAGTTAATGAGTTGTGGAGAGCAGCATTTGGCCCAGTGGCAGAAGAGCCACATTCCAGCACGAGATGTGATGGATCTGAGCTAATGGGATGTGGGTAACTCAGAACTGTCACAGTGTTAACAACACTGTGGGGCAACACAGCAGCCAGCCCCCGTGGTAAATATCCAGAATGCACGGCTCATTTATTGTGATAATTCTGAACTGTTTGGAGTAAAGCAAGCTCTGATTTACCTTCCCAAACTGCTGTACACCTTTGTTCCAGTTTCTGGGTGTTCTCTGCCTTGAGCTGTATGTTAACATCTGGATAAAAATAAATGCAAAAATGAATCCCATGTTCCGTAGCTGCTGAATTTAAGAGGAATAGTGTGATTTGGTAGCATGCAATATGCCCTTTGTGTCTGCTTTGCACAAGAAAGAATGATTAGGATTCAGCCTAGCCAGGAATAGGGTCATTTGTATATAATTTATATTTCCATCAGTTGTACTGAAACAGCTCTAGCTGACCTGAAAAGTCTTGTTTATGGAGTACAAGTGTACAGTGGATATATACAGAACCCACCCCATATTAAGGATAAAGCAGGGCTGGATCTTTGGATAGAAGCTGTGGTAAATACTATATGATTTTATACATCGAGACAATACTTACAAACACAACTTCCTGCAAACTTTAAATATTCTAATTTAAAGTTTGAGCAAATTCAATAGCAAAGTAATGCTTTGCCTCTTTGATGCTGAAGTAGAAAAACGAT